>NW_010361652.1:231741-255695 GCF_000414095.1 Morus notabilis
ATTTAATATATTTAATAATATTATTTATTTAATATATTATTACATGTTTTCAAAAATTAAACCACCAAACGCAGTTTCAGTTTTTTTTTAAACTGAAATCAATCTCTGAATAAAACTACCAAACGATTTTCAGAAATGAGTCCAAAATAAAAATAAAAACATTTTTGTTTTTATTTTCATACAAAAAATAAAAACGTTTTGGAAACAATTCCAAACGCACCCATAATGTTTGGCTATACATTAAACTTTCCTCTTATATGTGCCAGATTATTGCACTCCACAAAAGCACCACGCAGTACTTGGTCTCCCCTAGCTCCAATTTTTTTTTTTCTTTTTTTTTTTTTGCTTCTCTTGGAGTTGGAATACCCTGCAAACAAATAAAAATAAATAAAAAGGAAAGAGCTTATTAAGCATATGATTACATCATATTATCATCATCCAGCAAATCGAACATTAGCTTTGTTTCTTATTTTTTATTTTTTGACCGTTTGTGGTAAAGAAAATATATGTAGTTTTGCAAAAGAGGGTGAATTATACGCACAAAATTTGATAGAACTTGATCAGAAAGATCCAATGGTTGAAAGGTCTAACTAATTTCCAAATTCTCTATTTTTCTCTAAAAAGTCCGACACATTTTCATTGGAATAGCTTAAAAGGAAAAAGTACTTGAAAGTCTCATCAATAATTCTCGGCTGATTGATCGCCCAACAACAAAAGAAAAAAGAGAAACAATAATAATCGACAAATTTTTTTTAAAAAAAAAAAAAAGGCAAACCTGGAAATCGTTATTGACAATCATGCCGACGGTCCAAAAAGCAGTGGCGAAGAAACACATGACCATCTGAATCTCCAACACCAGGGAGTAAGTAATCTCCTGCTTCGCCTTCTTGTAGACCAGCTCCATCAACGGCAGGATGAAGCCGTAGAGCACCGCTGCCCCCAAAGTCATGAGGAACCCTACCAAGTACTCCTTGCTGTTCTCCCCCTTAGGCCGGTCGCCGCTCGTGTGGAACGCCAAGACGGCGCCTCCGATAGTAAGCAAAATGACGGCGATCACGGAATGCGATGTTAACTTCTGCTTGACGAGGAGGTAGGCGAAGGCGGCGGTGAAGACGAGCTGGGAGGCGATGATGAGAGAGGAGGTGGAGACGGGGAGGCGTGCGACGCCGTAGGCGTAGATGCAGTCATTTAAGCCGGTGAGGAGGCCAACAGCGGCGGAGGCGAGGAAAAGGAAGGGTTTTATTTTGAAGAGTTTTGCAGCTGGGTCATGGCGGCGGCTGCGGTGGAAGTGCTGCTGCTGTCAGTGTTATTGCTGTTGCTTTGTTCTTCTTGCATTTCTGTGCCTAACATGGAATAGTGGGGTTGATTCATTTTATTTTATTATAGGAGACAGATAATTAAGACTCAAGAAAGTGACATCTCCTTATCGGAAAATGATCTGGTTTTTCGCGTTTGCTTTTTGGCGTGAGATATTAATAAGGGAATAATAGTTATAAATGGAGTACTAGATAGGTATTAAATTATTAGATGCTTCTCTTCTCAAAGTCACTCTCATTCTATATACAAATATAGTAACACAGTTCGTCTGTCCTAATTGCCTGTCCATCCAGTGTTAATTCTAAGAAAAGCTTTTGACAAACGTAACTAAACGGATGGTTAAAGGCAAAAGTTATGGAAAAAGAAAAAAAGAGAGAAAAAAAAAAAAGCAAAAGGTGCTCTGATAACACTGTTTCTCCCGGGTAATTAAGTGAACAAAGCAAGAGTAGAGAGAACGGTCAGATTTGATTGCCGGTGCCTGGAGCGAAATTAGTCAAATACATTTTCTTGAACTGAATAAGAATAAAGAAATTACTTCTACATCTGAATAATTCTATTCTTTGCTTCTCTGCAATCTGAGTTGGACAAATACTATATACTGATCAGACGTAGCTACTAAACCACTCATCGTCAACGAAGCCACTTTAACCTCTGTATCGGACCAAGGATATATAGAGCTGATCTTCTTCTTTTTTAATTTTAATATGTCAGAGCTTCTTTTTTATTTTTTATTTTTTTTTATTTCATAGCTTTTTAATTATTGTTATGCTTTAATTAATATGTCAAAGCTATTTAATTATTCAGCATATCAGCTTTGTTAAACCGTATGTGGCTCTTGCCCATCATTCTAGCTTCGATGCCACCGTTGATAATGGACTTGTCAGAATATCACGTGCTATCATAGATAGTGTTGGAAAATAATCTGTCTTGCTCTTCCATCACTGTAAGATGTCTAATTTGTCATCATCAATTACAAAATTTGATTCAAAATATTTGACTAATTCTGAAGACGCTCCATGTATTGATGACAATCCTGATGCTTTCTCCTTCCTCTTCAAAAAACTCCACGATGAACTTTAGGCCATGAATTGCTCATTGACGTCGAAGTTGCCTGTTCTTGTTGTCCTGTTTCGTATTTTTTTTCATACAATGCAAATAAGTGTTCTAACATTTTCCTAGCATCGTCAATGGTTAGTTCCATATCAATATATAAATTATCTGTTGTAGCAGACATCAAACATTCAGTCCCATCTAATCCACATCTAGGATCTAAAATTATTACTAATGCATATAAAATAGGACAAATGGCCCAATAACTTTTAAATTTAGCTTCCATTTCATAACCTATGGGTGCAAAAAGATCAGTATCCCTGTAATAAGCAAATGTTTCTGAAATATTAAATAATTGATGCAAAGCTAGATGCGCAGTAGGATAATACACACTAGAAAGTAATTCGGTAGCGTTGTAGAATACTTGTAAAAATTTTAAAAAGTACTCACCAATTTTCTGATATGCATCATAAATAAAATACTCACCATGCTTACTCTTCACGTACGTAGTGATGATTTGTTGATACGGAATTGCAGTTTTCAACATTAAGTAGGTGGAGTTCCACCTATGTCTCACATCTGTTAGAAACTTTCTTGGCCGCATCTGGCTATTCTATTGTCAAAATTCTTGGAGCCGAGTTTCAGAACTAGATATGAAAGATAACGCTTTTCTAATTTTTTTTAGATGATGGGATATAGATTCAATATTAGCTTGTACTACTAAATTTATTATATGACATGCACAACGTTGATGAAAAAATTCTCCACCAAAAGGTAGTTTCAAATTTGCTTTGAACATTATTCATAGCAGTGGTGTTTGCTGATATATTATCAAAAGTAATTGTTAAAACTTTATCTTCAATGCCATAAAAATTAAAAATTTCCATTATAATAAAAAAATAGCATTTGTATTATGTGGAAAAGGACATAAATGAAAACCAATAATTCGCTTTTGTAAAACCCAATCCCCGTCAACATAATGCACTGTGATGCATAAATAACCAGTTTTATTACAACCCTCCCAAAGATTAGAAGTGCAAGAGATTGTAGCATTGAAAGACCTAAAATTATCAACAAGTGATTGTCTCATTGCATAAAAAACTTTCATGCAATCAGCTATAGTTGTGTTTCTACTTACCCATTTAAATTGTGGATAAAATGCTGTCTGAATAAATTCTTCAAATGCTGAATCATCTGTAAAAGAAATTGGTAATTCGGCACTAGCTAAAAATTTAGCTAGTGCCTCACGAGCACATTGTGCATCATAATTAAAATTTTGTAAACCTTGTGCTGCGAGTGAAAGTGTTTGTTGGCGGGAATCTACACTACCACTTTGGTGTAATGGTATACATGCTTTCCAATGTATATCAAGATGGTCAATACCCCCACCTTTTTGTTAGAAAAGTATTTTTTTCAATATTGACATACCGCACGCATTTCAACTTCACATGTTTTTGGATTAGGTCGTAGCTCCTCAGTCAAATGTTGCCATGCAGGAGCAGTGCGCACAGTCTATTTTCCCTGACACGTTCTCCAACATCCTCATTGTGCACCGATTGATTATTAACCAGAACATTATCTGCATCAGTACGGTTGGAGTTGTGCATCAAAATTTCATCATTGAAAATTGGTTGATCTTTAAAATCAGGAAAATCAGAAAAATTTTCTTCCGCCATTTTTTGTAAAAAAAAACATAAATTAATGTTAATAAAAGGGTTTATAAACAATAAACAATGTAAATAAACATTAAATAGAAACAAAATATTATACAAAAAAATAATGAGCACAGTACGTCAGTACCTTTGTTTTTTGGGGATGTAGTGGAATTTGATTGAAAATTGTAAATGAAGCAGATAAGAGAAAGTTAGGAATTGAGAGAGAAAACTAAGAATTAGAGAGAGATAGAGTTATGAGAGTGAGAGGAGTTGAGAGTTGAAAGAGATGTAGAAGAGTGAAGAATGTTGTGAGGGAGATAGGGTATTTATAGGGGTTTTGGGATGAAATTTTCAGTTTGTTACTGTTGGGCACATCACAGGCTAGGCCGGACTAGCCGTTTCCGACCGTTAGGCTCGTGACGTGCTGGGCCGCTTGTGACCGTTAGGCACGCTGCGGGGTCGTGCCAAGCCTGGGCCTCGCACGGGCCTGGACCGTGCCAGGGCTACGGGCTGAGAAATTGAGGCCTAACCCTAACCCAGTACAGGGCCGGACTGGCCCAATTGACAACTCTAATTATTGGTAAGCAACTGAAAATTGAAACTTTGTTTGGCGTACATCAAGTGAGATTTCTTCAAATTTAACAAATTAGGTTAAAAGGTTGATGGCTTTTTGTGAATGACAATTACTGAATGTTGTATTTATAACTTGTATAGTGGAGCAAGCAAGGAAAGTTGTAACTTATTAGGTTTAACATCCTATAAAGAATTGGATTAATGTAGGCTCGTAGTGATTAGCAAGGTATATATATAGAGTAATTTTCACAGCGGAAAAGAAGAATGGGAAAAAAAATGTAATAGTATCTACTTTTCATTTCTAGTGCAAACAGATTACTGTCATACAACATTTATTGTTGCCTTTTTCTTGTTCTTTTTTTTTTTTTTTTTTTTTTTTTTTTTTTTTAAGACTTTTTTGACTTTTTCGTTGTTCTATTGGTACGGGACCATGTAGCTCCAACACGCCTCATAATTATTTCCAAGAGAGAAAAATAAAATAAAAAAAAGGTCGTACCCTCCTCTCAATTGTACTCTGCAAAATTAAAACCAGGAATCCATTTATTTTTTTCTCCCTAATTGAAAAAAACAGTATTAAACACACTAACAGATACGAAATTCGTACTTTTCCTTTCTTTAGCATTTATACGAATGCCAAATCACCAAGTATAATTGTGACCCATATAAGAAGAAACGATAAAATGCATTTAATTTTGTTCTCATGGATTTAGCATCTCACTTTCTGGTTTTAGGCTACCCTGAATTTGAGGAATTTCCGCTTCTTGGATGAGCTTCTTCTTATTCTTCTTGTTTTGTTTGAACTCGCCATAGAAGTAGGAGGCAAATCCCCAGAGAGAGAGTACAAGGGAGAGACCTTTCTCGGCTGGGAAACTTTCTTTGTAGAAAATGACACCAAAGACTTCAGTCACCGGTAGAAGAACCGCAATAACAATGCCTGATAGCAAAGATGAGGCACAGTAGACGACTCCTACTGCTCCCAAGAAGAAACCTTGCCAGATTATTGCACTGCACACAAGCACCACATAGTACTTGGTTTCCCCTAGCTCAAATTTCTTTGCTTCTCTTGGAACAGCCTGCAAAAATTTAAAAAACAAGGCTTTATTTAAGCATATAATTGAATCACATCGTTATCGAGCAAATCGAACATTAGGTTTTTTTTTTTTTTTTTTTTTTTTTTTTTTTTTTTTTTTTTTTGTGTTTTTGAACCTGTCGTGATAAAAACATAATTAAGTTTTTGAAAACTAATAAATTAAATGAAAATAACATCAAAATTAGATATATATATATATATATATATAATTTGATAAAAACTCTGACGGTTGTAACTAATGCATGAATTCTCTCTAATGTTTTCTAAAAAGTTGGACGCATTTTCAATGTAGTAGCTCAAAAGGAAAAAGTTGAGAGACTTGTCAACTTTGACTGCAATCTAATCATTTCTGTTCTAATTTTTGCGCCCTGCGCCTCTTATAATTAGAAAAAGAAAGCGTTTTTTTTTTTTTTTTTTCCAAGTACTGGAAATGAATGCTAGCCGTTAGATTGATCTTTTAACAATATGCTCTATGAGTGGTTCTATTTTTTTATGTTATATAGTACATATTTTTAATGTGGACACTTACAGATTGAATTGAACAATCTAAAAACTAATCCAAAAGTCTTTACTAACTTTCATATCATAAAAATTTCGACTACAAAATTTAGTAGGAAAAAGATAAAAACTGGCCAACAATAAGAGAAAAGAAATATTTTTATCTCTAATTAATAAAACCTCGGTTCTGTCATCGTAATCCTACACATGGTAATAATCATAAACAATCATGTTAATAGGATAAAATACTATAGACACAACTCCCGTGTTAACTCTTAATACATTTAGTTTAATGGAATGATCAATCGAATGGAATGATAATTTCTAAAATCCAGTCATTTTAACATTTGGCTGAAAGAAAACGCTACAAAGACTATTCTTATGGAATTGCTATTCATCAAATGGTTAAATAACCATTTCTAAAGCGAACCAGTTAAATGATCATTACGCGTCAAAAATTAATATTAATTAAACTTCTCTCTCCCTAAATTATCTCATGTTATAAAAGTTACTTTAAATACTCTTTTCACCATCTCAATTCCTAATATAAAAACACATTTTTTAAGTTTGTTTTTACAATAACTTTGAAGATAAATATTTTAATATTTGCTTTATATCTATTATTTTGTTGATATGATCATAGGTATCACATTAGAGATATTTTATGTTAGAAATGATATTGATGCTTTTAAGTATTCTATATAGTTTACTTTTATTTTACTCTCTTGACTAATTAGTCATACATAAAAGTTAAAATTATTTAAATACTAGTCATATATCAAATAAAATATCCACCTTAAATATCAAGAGAGAAAATAACTTTAGAAAATATTAGAATTTAGTTTTAAAACATTAAAAATAATTAAATAAAGAGATAGTTTAGTCAAAACGTATACTATTCAATTTTATTCCAATAACTAACTAAATATAGTAATTGTGATTTGATCAATTTTAATTATAATATTAAATCAAACAAAAGAATTTGAATAAATCTCTACTCCCATTATATTATATTCTTATTCTTATTTCCACTCCATCCTGTCGAAGTAACGTTGCGTTATGATCATACACACCAACGTACAAAAGAGGGGTGATCGTTGAAAGTAAGAATCCAACGATGAGACAAATGACGAGAAACCACATGCGAGGAATATGACGAGAAATCACTTGCGAGGAATAGAATATTAGATATATGAAGATTATAGAGATCTCCGGACTTTTTTTTTTCCCCCTATAGAAAAGATCCCCGACGTGTTTGAAAGTATATATATATTTTTTTCTCTCTATTTGACTATCATGTGCAACTCTTTTGATTGTTCTGAAGCGGCAGTCTCCAGACTCCAGAGACACGTTATCAATTAATTAATAAAAAAAAACTCCCAAAGTTCAACAACAACAACTACTATTAATTTATCAAACAAAATAAATCTGGTTATGCTTAGCTCCCAAAAACCAAGGAAAAAGAGAAATAATAATAAGCGATAAACCAAGAATAAAAAGCATAACCTGGAAATCTTTGTTGATTATCATCCCGACGATGCAAAAAGCAGTGGCGAAGAAACACATGACCATCTGAACCTCCAAGACGAGGGAGTAAGTAAGCTCCTGCTTCGCCTTCTTGTACGCCAGCTCCATCAACGGCAGGATGAAGCCGTAGATTAAAGCCGCCCCCACTGACATCAGGAACCCCATCAAGTACTCCTTGCTACTCTCGCCCTCAGGTCTGTCGCCACTCGTGTGGAGCGCCAAGACGGCACCTCCGGCGGTTAGCAAAGCGACGGCGTTTAATGAATACGCCGTAAACTTCTGCTTGACGAGGAGGTAAGCGAAGGCGGCGGTGAAGGCGAGCTGAGAGGCCGTGATGAGGGCGGCGGTGGAGACGGGGAGGCGGGCGACTCCGTAGGTGTAGCTGTAGGCGTTTAAGCCGGTGAGGATGCCGACGACGGCGAAGGCGAGGATGAGGAATGGTTTTATTTCGAAGAATTTGGCGGCGGGGTTTTGTCGGCGGCGGCGGTAGAAGGAGAAGGCCGCGGGGAGGAGGATGATGGGCCAGCCGACGGTCTGGAGACAGCTGGAGAGCCAGACGCGCTTGCCGCCGTTGATGAAGTAGAGGCGCATGATGAGTGGCCCCCCGCAGTTCCCGATCCCTAGGATGATGATGTTCAGTACGAGGAGGGCCTTCTGCGCCTGTCTGTCGGAAGTGCTGCTTCTGTTATTGTTATTGTTATTGCTTCTGCTTTGTGCTTCTTCCATATCTGTGCCCATGGGAAATAGTGGCGATGAATTTTTTTTTTTTTTTCAATTTTCTTCTCTATAGGAGAAAGAAGACTCAGAAGAGTGACGTTACCTAAGCAGACAATGATCTAGTTTTTCGTCTTTGCTTCTTGGCGTGAGATATTAATAAGAAATGATGGAGAGTAATAAATAGAGTGTTAAAGTATAAAATTATTTTTAGTCACACTTCTCAATAGTTTAAATTTTTAGGATGGATTGATAAATTAATACAGTATTAGAGAGGAAGGTTCTGAGTTTAAATTTCCGTAATTACACTATTTATTTCCACTTAAATTGTCATCATAGATGAGGTCTTTAATATATCTCGGGCTTAAGCTTTCTAATTAATTTACTCGCACGATTGTTCATTGTCCAGTCCACACATGAAAGAGAGTGTTAAAGTATAAAACTATTGTTGACCCATCTCTCAATAATTTAAGTTTTTGGGATGGTAAACTAATATGGAGTACAACTATTAGTAGTTGAATATTATCAATACAAATGTGTATAGTCCCACATTAAAAAAATGCTTCTCTTCTTACGGTCACTCTCATATTAGCCGCTGATCTTTCAGTCGATGCATTCACACTATGCCACGTTTCACATTAAAAAAAAAAAATGCATTCACAATAGTCTATTGAGTTTAATAATGAACGAATATGCCATTTTCCCTTTTCCCTTCTTAATTTCCCTAGTTCTCTCAATTAATGGACCCACAGTAAAGGCCAACTAAACTAGTAAATACGGAGAATATAGACGAGAAATTAGTCGAGATGAAAATGAAGAAATGAAAGAAAAAGAGAGAGAGAGAGAGAGAGAGAGAGAATAAGATATGCAAGATCAGTTTAATGATATGCCCTCTACTGTCCCTCATCGTCCATCCCTATCAAATGGGCATTGGATTTCCTGTGGGTTGAAGTTGAAGAAAGAGAGAGTGGCACTTCTGTTATTAAACTTCAAAGGCTCAACTTGTTTTTAACGAAGTTAAAATAAAATTTTTGCGAAAATCGAGACATGAACTCAACGTGGTGTATTGTTAATGTAGCGGCTGATAACGCGGCTGGATAGGTGACCGCCCTTAGCATGACTTCAAAACGAATTTGAAACTCCCCTCCTAACAATCACTCTTTATACACACTAACGCGCTATTGGCGTGTGTATTCATTTATTATTCTCTTTAAAGTTTGGTTTGGTAGATCATTTAGTAAAAACAAAGTATAAGTAGAGCACATCTAAAAGGGAAAAACGTTTCTAGTCGAGATCAGACAACAAATATCTACAGGTACGGATGACAAAAAATCATTTGATACAATTACGAAAAATGTTAATTAAGTAGCGACACATTTGGAAGTAAATATTTTCAGCAGGGCAATTAGGATAAAGAAATACTTATGAGGATCGCATTTTAAAAAATGTTTAGACAATCTTACATTTGAGAAAAGTTATTTCAATAAGAATATATTAAGATAAAAAAAGCTTATTAAAAGACATTTAAAAACACAAGATATAAATCACTTTTGAGAAAATAATAACTTAAAAGCATCACATAGAAAAAATAATATATAAGTAAGGGTATTCACGGAATCTGTGAATCTGATCAATCTACCTAATTCAATTCAATCCGACGGATTGGATTGGATTGTGAGGGGTTTTGAGTTGGTCCTAGATTGGAATAATCTCAATTGAAAGGTGTTAGATTGATTTGCGGATTAAGCATTTTTC
This sequence comes from Morus notabilis, assembly GCF_000414095.1. NCBI lineage: Eukaryota > Viridiplantae > Streptophyta > Magnoliopsida > Rosales > Moraceae > Morus > Morus notabilis. Next base: position 241,921 of record NW_010361652.1, read on the forward strand.
AATTCTCGAAATCCATGAATTTTAAACATATATAATATATATAATTTTTTTTAGGTTATGTTTTAATCTCATTTTGAGTTTTACTGAATCTAATTTGTCATTGTTAAGTGGGTTGTAATTATTTAGAATTTGTTGAGCTATTTAATGTTATGCTGGTTATGGATGTTGCAAACTTTGTACTTTAAAGTAATATTGATAAAAAAATAACTTCATTTTGTGTTTTATTTTGTATGAGTATTTAACATACTTATTAACTTTAAAGGTCCTAATCCGTGGAATCTGTGAATTCAATCCCCAAAATTTGATAGGTTTTGGATTGATTTGTACTGAGTCAGAAAAAGTTTTGTATTGGACATGAATTTGAATTTTCCCAATCCAGTAGTTTGGGATTGGATTGCGGATTAAGCCTAAATTCACATATTCCAATTTGTGAACAGTACTCCTGTATATAAGTAAGGACTTATTAAAGAAAAAATATTTTAATAGGGATAAATCAGAAAAAGGTGCTTTAATGAGTCATAGTTAAAGATATAAAATTATAAAAGACATAAAAATAAAAAAGGACTCAATTAGAACGAGCGTTGTTTTGGTCGAAACTGTGAGACAACAGAGCGCACATTAGTTGTTTCTATTTAAATGAGAATATATATTTTAGTATGGACAAATCCAATGAAATAAACACAAAACCAAAAATTAAATAGAATAACCAAGCATAAAACTATCTAGTATATACGTGTGAGAAAAAATGAGACATTTAAATATATAAGAATTTTTTTTGGATGGTAAACATATTAATATTTTCTCAAAGTAAATAGACCAAGATGCATGTTTTAATCAAACCGTTTTTTTTGTCAAATATTATGTATGTATAGACAAGTACAAGATATCTATGCAAAAAATGTTGTTTTCGAGACAAATTTCATAGAAAATTAATTAAGGTACAAATGACAAAACTATTCAAGGTGAATAATATTTAAACAGGGGTACATATCAGAAGAAAAATATTTTAATAGGTGAATTAGAAAAAAGAAGTAGTATAAAGGCCGCGTTCGAGAAAATCATAAAGCATGTAAGAAACTAATTTAAGTTAGGACTTACGCAAAAAATTATTTCGTGATATGGTGAAGTTAGAAGAAATAAATGTTTTGATGATATAATTCAGTAAAATAACAATAAAATTATAAGGGAATAAAGCAAAAAGAAGCAAAAAAGAAAACAAAATAAAACGATGAAAGTTAGAAAAGCAAAAAAAAAAAAAAATGAGAATGAAACTTTAAGCTCAATTTTAAGAAGTAATATTTAAGAAGATGTAAAATAATCTTTAAGTGAGACTATATATGAAAATGATAAATTAAATTAGGTAAAAAAGTATTTTGATGATACACATTTGAAAATAAAAGGTGTAGGACTGTATAGGGAATAAAAATAAATAAGGAGAAATAAAAATAAAAGAATAGAAATAAACTTATGAAAGCAAGAAAAAGCACGAGGAAAATAACATTATAAAAGTGCAAGAGTAATATAATGAAATGGCTAAAAGATGGAAACTTATTTAGGGGTGCATATAAGAATAAAAATATATTTACGGAGGCATATTAGAAAAAGAGCAAAAGAAAGTAACATATATAAAAGTGTTAAAGCAATTTCAATAGATGGAAAACTATTTAGGTACGTAGGAAGTAAAAATATATTTACGACGGTAAATTTATAGGAACAATATTGCAGAAGGTCACATCTAACAAGTGAATAATAGATAAAAAAAAAAACTATTTAGAGAGCCTTGTTACAATTGTATGAATCAGTTTTTCCATGAACCTAGATGTGAATTGTGGCATGATTCAGGAAACATTTTTGCACAATTAAATTAGTGATTAAGACCTTTGATTTCCTGGTCTCATAACCTATTTTCCAAAGCCTAGAAAAGGCGTCTTCCACAAGAAGAAGGAGCACCATTGCACAGAGCACTCTTCTCTCATTCTCTCGAGTTCTTGCCTTTATGTTTTCGAGTCTCTCTTGTGTTTCTAGTTTCGTTTTGGTGATAGAGGGAAGGTCCGAGTTCTAGTTCGCCGGACAGTTCCGAAAGTGCATCGAGCTACCGTCGTTGTCATTATATCATGGGAGACGTACGTCCTACGTTACCTCAAGCACACGCCAGAGGGGATGAATCTGTTTTAAGGAAAACGTGGTTCACGTGCCTTAACATCCTTGCAACTTTCATTTCTGAATTTTGGTAAAAAGGTTGAATTACAATTGTATGAATTCCGGTTTTGTTCTTCCTTAACTTGTTCCTCTTTGTATTATCCACTATTTCGGCTAACAGCTGGTTGAGTTATTCGGTTTTAGGATTTCACCTTCATTTGGCCGACTCATCACCTCAAGGCTAACACGGGAAAGACAGACTCATACACCACTCGCAGCAAAGGCATATATGGATTTAGGGACACTATATATGTTTATGTAAGCGAATTAAAGAGCATATTTCTGTAATTACACTAAAAGCTTAACAATCATTTTCTCTTTTCTCTATTTTGTTAAGTAATGTTCATATGATATTAGGGCTTTAATTTTAATTATACTGTTGATGGCTAAATTTCATCAACAGAAATACGCCGGGTTACCTAATGGTATCTCGTTGGGTTATCGGCTGGAAATTAACTGTATATTTAAAATCAGGCTGTGAAGTGTTTGTTGTATTTTTAGAAGCATGAGTGTAACGCTTGAATGCAAGGAGACACGAAATTTATAGTGGTTCACTCTGTTAATGAAGAGCTACATCCATTTGTGTATTGTATTTCTCTTTGGACTTTTACAATTTACATGCATGTATATTCTCTCTTTTATTCGATAATCAAGAAGTCCATCCCCTTCGTGCATAGAGCTTTGCCCTTTTTATAGCCCAAGCTTCCTTCGGGGGTGGTTTTCCTTTGTCGGTAGAAGTACTCGAGTGGTCTATCTTTCTAGGCCTAGACCGTAGCTTACTAATCACCTTTTGAACTGTTCACTTAGCCAATTGGTTTTCTATTACGGCTCTGAGGATTCCTGTAATCCTTCACTGGCCACTGTAGGGCGGTTTAGGGGATTGCAATTAATGTTTGTTTACAGACGTCTTCCATCTTTAGACGCAACTTGTGATGTCAGGCTCCTTTCTGAAGAGTATTCCCCTTATTGTCTGCGTTGCGTAGACCTCATGTCCTTCTTGGCAGTCGATCATTTCCAAGAATTCTTATTGCCATAAGATCGACGACATGACTGGTCAACGGTATGCCGGGTCGACGTCCTAAGTCAGGCCTTTCTTTACAGCGTAGAGGGGAAGCGAGCTCCAAGCGTCGAGGGTTGTCGCCTTTTTGAGAGAAAGTAGGGCCACGTGTCATGTTGTCTCTGTTCCACATGTCACTCATATTTTCCCACACAACAGCTGCCCCCCAGGTCGAGGGTTTCCTTTAGACAGTCTCGAGCTAGGTTCGGGTGTTTTTCTGTGCCTCGGGTGGGAACCTAATTTTGAGCTTTCTTCCGTAATGATAGTCTTGACGCTTTGGCTTTCCTCGAGGAACGTAACTGTCGCGTCGGTTATTTCACCAGGCTGACGTAAGGCTTTATTTTGAAAATGCGAATATGAGCCCTTTGATCGTGCCCTTTCACCTTCCCGCCTTCATTTGTTGCCGTTAGATCTGGGCAAAATGCCACTGCCATTGGATTTTATCAACTTTATCTTACGGTCAGGGGTCAAGGGCTTATTTTCCTTTAAATACTCCTCGAACTAAAGCCATTTTTTACCAAACTTCTTGAACTGTCGTTACTCTGCCTGAGTTCTTTCTTGTAGATTCCTACTTGCATCCCTTGCTCTTCTCGGTGCGTCGTGAAGTTGTTTCGGAACCCAACTTTGCCCAAATTCTGACTCACTGGTAAGCTTTAACAATTGCTCGTTCGTATTGTTTGATGACTTTACTGTCTTTCATATTGAACCATATGCATGTTAATATGTGAAATGTAGAGGATAGAGACCTTACCATACGCTTTATCTGACCCACATAAGATAGTTTTTCTGATTTCTGGCTGATTCTGGTCTCTGACTTCTGGGTTCTAACGAACCTCGGTTGTTTATGAACATTCACCGTTACCATTTTTATATGAATGGTCGACGTTATGTTTGAGAGGCGCTAGTGGTAATTGAGCAGTCGTCGTTTACTCCTTCCTCTCGACTTAGGATTTTGACTTAGCTCATTGTCTTTTTCACCACCAGAACAATGGCCTCAAACCCCACTCGTCAATAGGACCCATCCATTGTGCGACCAGACTCCCCTTCTGTGGTGGAGATTTCGTGGTCATCTTCCTCATCAGACGGCAACTAAATATTAACCGAAATAAAAGAATACATGGGCGGACCAAGCGAGGGTTTTGGCGACTAGTTTGGTAGCGCCGACCGTATGATGGAAGAAGAAGTTAATAAGATTCCTTTCACGGGTGGCAGCGTATGTGGGGTCGCCGCTTCAGTGGTGGATGCCCCCTTGGTTGCTACGAGCGGATACCCAGGCATGCCATTTTTAACGGCCGATGTTGTGGCGTCGAGGGTCCGAAATAAAAACATTATTCGGGCTGTCAAAGAAGGCTGGATCGACGGGAGGTGGTTTGAGTACCTCCTCCCGGATGTACATTTTAGGACCAGCATGCCTCCTACCGGGTATCTCCCTGTATACACTCGGGTTGTTACGACTGGGATGACCTTACCCGTTCATCCCTTCGTCAAAGACTACTGCCATTTTTATGGAATCTCTCCTGCCCAATTGGCGCCGAATTTTTGGTATTATTTTGCCGGTGTCTGGGTTTTTTGGAGCCAGTGGTTTGATATGGAGCTACCGCGGGATGAGTTTATGTTCATGTATAGATTACGCCACGTCGCCAGATGTGAGGGGTGGTATTTTTTGAGTGGGCACGGGCAATCCAAGCCCAGGCTTGGCACGCTAATACGAGGCATTCCCTCGTCGTCATATGGGTGGAAACCCATGTTTTTCATGATACGGGCGCCTTTTAACTTTCACCCCGACGACCGTATTCCCCGCTGAAGGAATGTGCAAATGTCGTTTGGGAACATGGGTGAGAATTCGACATTTTGTTTCTTTCCTTTTCCCTTTTCTTTTTTTTTACAGCGCTGATAGTTCTTTTGTCCCGCAGTTAGCCACGATCGGCCGAAGCTCTTTAGGAATAGATTGGCGAGGATTGAAAAGGCTTTTTTGTACTCGGAGAAGGCTCGCCATATTGACACCCTCTTGACCGAGTCCAACCTTAGAGAGGCAGAGTTGATTCTTGACCTTCCAGACCCCTCTGATCTTTCCGCCGTTCGTAAATATTTTCATCTGAGCGACAAAGGTAAACTCCTGGGCTCGATGCTTCCCTTAATCTTATTTGGCATAACTGTACGTTGACTGCATTCTGACTAGTTATTTGCACAGAAATAACTTCTTTAAGGATTCAGTTCCCAGGCAATCAGCAGCCTCAGCCCGGACCGCAGCCTCAATCCAAAGGAAAAGAGGAAGCCAGCACCTCTTCCTTGGTGTCGAAGAGAAAGAAAACCGCAGAGGTTTCTTCGGGGTCAGGGGTGGAAGCTCCTGTGCCCAAGAGAGAGCGCAAAGAGAAGGTGCCGGTGATCGAGACTTGGACGCCGGCAGTTCCAATCCCCGACGTTGCTAGTATGCCTTCGGTGCCTAAGGAACGATTGCTTATTCCGAAGGCAAAAATCATGGATTCCAACTTCCAAGTCCCGGATATTTCTGACGCCGAGATTTAGGCAATACTGAAGCTTCCTCCCCGTTTCTCCCTCATCTTTCAGGCCTTGTACGAATCATTCCTTGAGCCGCACTAGATCTCCACCGCTTAGTCTTCTCTAGTGGATCGTCAGCGCAAGCAGATCTCCTTCCAGATTCATGTAAGCTTCGACCGTGCTGTTTTTTTTTTTTTTTAGATTTCATCCTTCGCCACTTCATTTTCTGACTTCCATTTCTCAAGGCCTGGTCCTTGCCATTCTTAACCTTCTTGATCTAGTCAAGGTTGAGGAGCGTGGTAAGGAGATGGACGGTCTGGAAGCCAAGCTTTCATCTCTTCTTGACGATGCCAAGGAAAAGTGCTCGTCTGCCGTCGAGGAGAGGGACGTGGCCGTGGCCAAGCTGGCGAGTTTGGAAGGGGAACTGGCCAAGCTGCCGAGTCTTGAAAATGAGTTGGCCAGTTTAAAGGCTGCGGTCGAAGAGCTTACAATACGGGCAGAAACTTCTGAGAAGAAATCAGCCGAAGCTATTGAGGCCGTGAAGAAGTGCTTTACCGAGGGAAAAGCTGAAGGGGAGAAGGAAGCTGAAGCTGAGGCCTCAGCAATGCTCGACGCCAAGCGTGCGAAGATTATTAAGGAGTTCAAGGATTCCCCGGAGCTCATTGATATTCGCACCAAGGACTTTCAGTCTGCTGGGCAACAAATTATCGATCTGATCAAACAAGAGCATCCCGAGTGGGATTTGAGCTTCCTTTATATTCCTCCTCCTCTTACTGACGACGGCAATTCTTCCCCACATGGTGATGGTGATGACTCGGTGGCTGGCGGCGATGCTTAGGGTTTTTCTTTGTTTTTGTAGTGTTATATGTTGATACATTTTATATAATATTGGAATTTCCTTTCGTTTTATTTGTTTTTTAAGATAGTAGATTTCATAATTGTTCGTCGCTTTCCTTAGAGGAGCAAGTAATTTATTTTTACCCCTTAGGGTCATCGTCTTAGTAAATTTCATTGTAAAATTTGCTAAGTGTTCGCCTCTCCTCCTTGGAGGAGACGACGTTAACTTTACCCCTTGGGGTCGTCGTCTTAGAAAATTCCGTAAAATTTTCTAAGAGTTTGCCTCTTCTCCTTAGAGGGGACAACATTAACTTTACCTCTTGGGGTCGTCGTCTTAGAAAATTCTGTAAAATTTTCTAAGTGTTCGCCTCTCCTTCTTGGAGGAGACAACGTTAACTTTACCCCTTGGGGTCGTCGTCTTAGAAAATTCAGTAAAATTTTCTAAGTATTCGCCTCTCCTCCTTGGAGGAGACGACGTTAACTTTACCCATCAGGGTCGTCATCTTCTAGTTATCCGTAGATCCCTTACTACCCCCATATCTATTTAATATACCTTGGTTTTTTAAGCAGGCATGTTATTAAGGGATAAATTCCTTTCTTATTTTTGAACAATATTTCTACAAACTCATCAATTTATTTAAACTGCCCAAAATATAATTAAGATACGTAAGAATTACATACACTATTGGTAGTACAGCCTTAGCTGTTCTGCATTCCGTGGATGTTGAATTCGCTTACCGGTGAGGCTTTCTAAAATGTAAGTGCCAGGACGCAACACTTCCCTTATTTGGTAGGGTCCTTCCCAAGTTGGGCCCAGAGGACCAGTATTTTTGAGTTTCATACTCTGCGTCACTCTTTTCAATACTAGGTCTCCTGGGACGAACATTCTTTGTTTAACTTTCTTGTTGTAATACCGTGCTGCCCTTTGTTGATAGGCGGCGAGGCGTAGTTGGGAGTTGAGCTTTTTTTCTTCTAACAGGTCGAGTTCTCCATTCATGGCTTCTGCATTACCGTCGTCGTTGTAGACAACAGTTCTTAGAGTCGGCGTCTCAATTTCTATGGGGAGTACCGCCTCGACGCCATATGCCATGGAGAAGGGTGCTTCACCCGTGGTGGTTCGGCTTGTCGTTCTATATGCCCATAGGACCTTTGGAAGTTCTTCTGTCCATTTCCCCTTTAAATTGTCGAGCTTCTTCTTTAGGGTATACTTCAATATTTTGTTGACAGCCTCGACTTGACCATTGGACTGTGAATGTATTGGCGCCAAGAAGTCCTTTCGAATGCTTAAGTCGTCGCAGAACCTGCGTGTTGAGGCATTATCGAATTGTTTCCCATTGTTAGATATTACTGAGTGCGAGACCTCAAATTTGCACACGATGTTGTTCCATACGAAGTTGGTGCAAGCTGCTTCAGTGGTCGTAGTTAGAGCCTTTACCTCTGCCCATTTAGTGTAGTAGTCTACTGTGATGATGGCGAACTTAAAGCCCCCCGGTGCGAGGTGTAGGGGCCCCATCAGGTCAACTCCCCATTTGGCAAAGGGCCATGGACTGAGAATATGGGTTAAGTTTTCTAAGGGTGCTCTAGGAATTGTGTCATATTTTTGGCACTTATCGCAGCGTCGAGCATATTGTAACGCGTCCTTTTTAAGCCTGGGCCAATAGTACCCCTGCCTCAAAACCTTAAGAGCTAAAAACTGCCTCTAGCATGATTATCGCATACTCTTTCATGAATTTCCCAGAGGACCTCCTGGGCTTCGCTATTGTTTAGGCATCGCTGTAAAGGTGTTGAATAGCCTTGTCGGTAAAGCAAACCGTCGTATAATAGGTACCTGGTGGCTCTATACCTGATTCGTCTGGCCTCATCTTTATCATTCGACAGCTTTGCATCCGTTAGATATCGGATAAGCGGCGTCATCCAACCCTCGTCCGTATGTATGGTCAAGGCCTTAATTTTTTCCTCAATGGTTGGTCACTCTAGTTATTCGATAGGAACGATCCCTAGTATGTCAGAATCCTTGGAAGATGCTAGCTTCGCCAAGGAGTCAGTGTTGGTGTTCTCAGCTCCTGGTATTTGAAGTATTTCATAGCTTTTGAACTTGACGAGCTCTTCCTTTACCTTTCTCAAGTATGCACCTATTTTTTTGCCGCGCGCTTGGTATTCCTTATTTACTTATCCAACGACCAGTTGAGAGTCACTGAAGATGCCGAGTCTCTCGATTTTCAAGTGATTCGCCAATCGTAATCCTGCAATCAGCGCCTCGTACTCGGCTTCATTATTCGATGCCTTGAATTTAAATCGTACCACCGAAGTAATCTTGTGGCCTTCTGGGCTGATCAACAGGACGCCGGCTCCTGACCTATTTTCGCTCGACGCTCCATCCACGTAGAGCCTCCACTTCTTGTGGCCTTCTGGGCTGATCAACAGGACGCCAGCTCCTGACCTATTTTCGCTCGACGCTCCATCCACGTAGAGCCTCCACTTCGTCGTCTCGACTTCTTCGTGTGTGACGGGAGTCGGTCTATGAGAGAACTCGGCCAGAAAATTAGCCAGCGCATGCCCCTTGATTGCTACTCTTGGTACATACTTAATGTCGAACTGGCTTAGCTCCACCGACCATTTGAGAAGTCGACCAGAAGTTTCGGCCTTTTACAATGCCTGTCTTAACGGGTGGTTTGTAAGAACCAGTATTGTGTGGGATTGAAAATAATGTCGAAGCTTCCTTGAGGCTACCATCAGGGTGAGGGCCAGTTGTTCCATTTCAGTGTACCTTGACTCGAGGTCGAGGAGTCTTTTGCTTACATAGAAGACCGACAGCTGGACCCTTTCTTCCTCTCTTATTAGCACGGAGAGGTATAGCCTCAGCTCCTCGTCGGGGATGGGCTTTGACAGGATCGGGGGCTTACCCAGGTGCTCCTTCAATTTTTGAAAGGCCTTTTCATATTGTGGTGTCCATTCAAAATGCTTACTTCCTTTTAAAGCATCAAAGAAGGGAACGCACTTATCTGTTGCCTTTGATATGAATCTGTTCAGAGCGACAACACACCCTGTCAATCTTTGCACCTATTTTGGTTTAGTTGGAGACCTCATATCTTGCAAGGCTTTTATCTTTTCGAGATTAGCCTCTATCCCCCGGTTACTGACCATGAAACCAAGGAATTTCCCCGATCCAACTCTAAAGGCGCACTTCAGGGGGTTTAGTTTCATGTGGTATCTTCTCAACACGCCAAACATTTCTTCTAAATGATCAACGTGCTGGGTGGCCCTGACACACTTTACAAGTATATCGTCGACGTAAACTTCCATTGATTTGCTGAGCAGTTGAGCAAACATTTTATTCACGAGCCTTTGGTATGTAGCCCCTGCGTCTTTCAAGCCACAAGGCATTACTTTGTAGCAGTAGATGCCTCTATCGGTTATGAAGGATGTGTGCTCCGAGTCGGTTGGATGCATGGGGACCTGGTTGTATCCGGAGTAGGCATCCATAAAACTCAGCATCTCATGCCCTGCAGTGGCATCGACCATTTGGTCTATTCGAGGGAGTGGGAAACCATATTTTGGGCAGGCTTTGTTGAGGTCACTGAAGTCGATGCACGTTCTCCATGTTCCGTTAGGTTTGACCACCAAAACGGGGTTTGAGACCCATCGTGGGTAATGGGTCTCTCTAATGAAACCGTTGTTGATTAACTTATCAACTTCTTCTTTCAATGCCTCATACCTCTCCGGGTTCATCGGTCGGCGCTTCTAGCATTTGGAGGGATATGAGGGGTCGATATTTAGAGAATGACATATGACTTCTGAGTCGATCCCTTCCATATCTGCATGATTACAGGCGAAGACATCCAGGTTCTTCTTGAGGAAGCCCTCGACTGCCACCCTAAGTAATGGGGTTAAGTCAGAACCTACTCTCAGCACTCTGGTCGGTTCATCCTCATCGACTCGAATCTCCACTAATTGCTCGACAGGTTGAGACCATGCGACCTCCTCTTGGACCCTGGGGTCAATGTCCTCAATGGCGCCTTGATAGACCATTCTGGCCTCCTACCTCCCCAGCTGGTCATATCTGCGCAAGGCATCAGAATATGCAACCCTGGCCTCGTATTAGTTGCTTTTTATTTCACCTACACCGTTTGGGGTAGGGAATTTGACCTTTTGGTGGTAGATGGAGGTTATTGCCCTCAGCGCCTGAAGGGTCAGCCTCCCAATGACGGCATAATATTGGGAGCCTCCCTTTATTACCACAAAATTGGCCATTATGGTGGCTTGTCGAGGTTTCTCCCCGGCGGTTATAGGCAGCCGGATTGTCCCCTGAGGGATGACGGAGTCCCCAGTGAAACCATACAACAGCCTGGAGGTTCTTTCCAATTGCTCTTTTGGGATCCCTATCTTTCTAGGCAGTCAGAGTATAGGAGGTCTACCGAGCTCCCATTGTCCACCAGGATTCGGCATACGATGTGATTTCAAATTACGGCTTCTATCACCAAGGCGTCGTTGTGGGGGAAGTGAACCCTATTGGCTTCGTCCTCATTAAACGTTACGTCAGCGCTACCGAACCTTGTTGCTTTCGTGGCTGAGACACTCCAGAACCTCCTGGTACACCCCTCTGGCTTTGTGGGCGTAGTCTTTTTTAGATCTCCTCCAATATACGAACCACCGAGGATGGTTCGTATGACACCGACGGGTTCTCGGTCCTCTGGTCGTTGGTTCTCCTCTCGGTGTCGACTGTCATTTTGGCCACCATGGCCATCGTTTCTTGGTCTCCGATTGGCCTTGAACTCCTACAGCCTTCCCTCACGGATTACCCTTTCTATCTCATCTTTAAGATCGGCGCAATCATTGGTGTGGTAGCCGACATCGCCATGGAACCTATAATATTTATTCTGGTTCCTTCGGCTGGGATCTGACCTCATCGGCTCTGGGCGGCGCAGTAAGTTCCCGCGACCTACCTGATTAAACACTTCCTCGACTCCTACTGTTAATTCATGGTAGGAATCGTACCTTTGAAACGGTCGAGGCTTGCGGTTCTCCTCTTGCCTCGACTTCTTAGCTTCTGGAGTGTTCGGCGCCGAAGCAGGCTGCTTGTCCCCGCTTTCTCTGCCTCGTCGTTTCTTTCCATCTTGCTTTCCTGCCATCAACCATTGCTCAGTCCCTTTGTTTTTCTTGGACCTGTGCTCGGGGTCGTTTGCATCCGCTTCTTCGGCGTTGATGTACCCTTGCGCTCGTGTAAGGAATTCTTTGTAACTGGACAGGGGCTTCCGGTTCAGCTCGCTCTTAAAGGGGTAATTTTCTTAATGCTAAATAACGCCCCCATCAAGGCCTCCCTGTTGGTTATGTCTATCGTCGCGGTGACAACTTCCCCATACCTTGCGAGTCATTCTTTTAATGACTCGTTTGGCTTTTGGTATATCGTTGTCAAATTCTGCTTTGGAGGGACATATTTTTTCACTCCCATAAACTGGAGAGAAAATGCTTCCTTCAACTCATCTCAGCTTGAGATGGAGTTTGGTTTTAGCATTCGAAACCATCTCCGAGCAGAGTCCGTTAGATGGTTTCAGAAGGCTCGGCACATGATCTCCTCGACATATCCATGCAAGAGCATGTGCCCCGTGTACATTTCTAGGTGATCATCGGGATCCCCTCTGTCATCATATGGTGGGATTGATGGTGACCTGTATTTATCGGGGAGAGGTGGCGCCGTAATTTCTGCGGTAAACGGCTGGTCGTGTGTCCGGCTAGGTGTGATGTCGACGTTCACCACCTCGGCCACTCGTCCAATATTTTTCTTTAGGCCGGCGACATCACCTGTGAGCTTTTGCTCTAGGTTGGCCATGCGCTCCATAATGGCTCGTGCCTCCTCTGTTGAGATTGCTGAGCCGGCTCCTCTCGAAGCTTCTGCCATTTGAGTTTTAGGTCTGCCCCTTGCCCGTCCGCCCACCTGCACCGACCCCGCATCTCCTAGAAGGTTTTCACCTGGGTTCCGAGGCGGTGCTACGGGGTTTCCCAGGCCTCTGGTTATTTGGTCCTCATGAGCCCGGGGTCCGGCGGCCCTTAGACAACTGCCGGAGGATTGGGAAGGTCGAGGCCTGGGATCCCTAAGATTTTCACTGTCCCCGACTCCTTCTGGGATATCTTGGTGGCCACCGGGTTTATGGTTTCCAGCCACGGCAGCTTTTGGCGGTCTTGGGGCGTCTTCCAGAGGCGGCATTGAGTTTCTTCCATCTAAGCGCTCAACGACAGTCATTAGTCCCCGCACCAGGTCGGTCAAAGTAGTGCGCTGGGCCTACATCTGCATAGGGTCTGGTTACGGCACGTCTGGGGGTGGGACTCCATTCCTAACCGGAGGTGGCTCTTCTTCCATCCCGTCGTTCGCTGGGTGTGTGGCAGTTTCTGTAGGTTCCCGAATCGAATTCGGGTGCGGAAGCGTGGTGGGGAGGCGGATCGTGTATAACAAAAATTTTCATAAAACTTTTGAGATACTCTATAGATTATATTAATTTATGCACGAATAAATTAATCGCATTAATTTACATTAAGAACTCAATCCCGGAAAAAATACTTGGAAGCCGACTCGGATGATATCTTGAGTTCTTTGACCACGTACAGTCCTTGCTCCAATCTTTGTGTTTAGAATACCAAAGTCTTCCACGTCAATTCCTAGATTCCACGTAGACGTGTGTGTGGGCACACGTGAGACAAAACAGGTTTCTTAAACACTCGAATTTCCACAAACACCAACGCATGCACGATGTGGAATTTTTGGAGAAAAGTATTTTTGCTCTCTTTTTCTTCAATGAGAAATTTGGCCACCAACAATTAGGGCTGAAAAAAAACGTTTCAAAATTGTGTCCACAATTTTCTATCATTCTCATATTTAAAGAGTAGATGTCAAACTTCAAAACAGAATCAAATCCCTATCTCCAATTTTGAATTTTTGAACAATAAAATTTCCTCACATTATCCCTAATGTGGCCGGCCACCCTTAGGGTTTTCTAACCCTGTGTCTGGCGCCAATTCTGATAGGGAAGGAAGAGAAAAATCATCCTTTATCCTGTAGTCTAATTTTGACTCAAATTCAAATTCTAATTTAAGTCAAACTTAAATTAATTTGAATTCTAAATTGAACAACTTATCAAATAAGTTTAAATGGATAAATCTAGATGTGTTCAAATTCAAATTTAAATAATCA
>NW_010361652.1:256246-258325 GCF_000414095.1 Morus notabilis
CAATTAGAATTTCTATGCTTAACGGAAATTATTAGAAATTCATATTGTGTCTTTGTCCTTGTTCCACATAATCTTATTATGCGAAATACACTCATTCAATATCTCGCCATATTAACAGTGCGGATAACACCGTTTCATTCTAAATGGGAATGACATGTATTAATAATGTTTTAATCAAAGATTCTGAACTTTAATTAAATTCATCATGAACACTGTTTTTGATTATTATCCTTAAACACTAATCTCTTGTATATAACACTTATATACTATGTTTAAGGTTACATAAACAATCACGGAATTTTCATTTGATATTCATAAAATATTCATAAATATATGCACATAAAATGATGAATAAACTCTTTTATTAATTAAATAATAAATATCCTATTACATCTCATGCTTCTAGGACACTATTCCCAACAGTTTCTTCCATCTGGATGCCTTGGTTGATGGCCTCAATTCTTCTTCTTGGATGCATGTTGGTAAACGTATGAACCAGAGATTCTGGGTACGATCCCCAGCGGAGTCGCCAATTGTTGACGGCTAAATTTCGTCAACAGAAATACGCCGGGTTACCTAATGGTATCCCGTTGGGTTATCGGATGGAAATTAACTGTATATTTAAAATCAGGCTGTGAAGTGTTTGTTGTATTTTTGGAAGCATGAGTGTAACGCTTGAATGAGAGGACACACAAAACTTATAGTGGTTTACTCTGTTAATGAAGAGCTACATCCACTTGTGTATTGTATTTCTCTTTGGACTTTTACAATTTACATGCATGTATATTCTCTCTTTTATTCAATACTCAAGAAGTCCATCCCCTTTATGCATGGATCTCTGCCCCTTTTATAGCCCAAGCTTCCTTTGGGGGTGGTTTTCCTTGTGGGTAGAAGTACTCGAGTGGTCTATCTTTCTAGGCCTAGACCGTAGCCCACTAATCACCTTTTGAACTGTTCACTCAGTCAATTGGTCTTCTATTACGGCTCTGAGGATTCCTGTAATCCTTCACTGCCTACTGTATGACAGTTTAGGGGATTGCAATTAATGCCTGTACTACAGACGTCTTCCATCTTTAGACGCAACTTGTGATGTCAGGCTCCTTTCTAAAGAGTATTCCCCTCGTCGTCTGCGCTGCGTAGACCTCATGTCCTTCTTGACAGTCGATCCTTTCCAGGAATTCTTATTGTCATAAGATCGACAGCAAGACTGGTCGACGGTACGCCGGGTCGACGTCCTAAGTCAGGCCTTTCTTTGCAGCGTAGACGGGAAGCGAGCTCCAAGCGTCGAGAGTTGTTGCCTTTTTAAGAGAAAGTAAAATCACGTATCATGCTGTCGCCGTTTCACATGTCACTCATATTTTTCCACACGACAATACCATATATTGGAATTAGAATAGATTGACAGTAGTTTGCACCGTCGTTTGTATCTAAAGTTGGAATTAGCAGTTTACAATGTAGCTCGCAAATTGATTAGTCAAAAAAATGTAGCTCGCAAATGGAGGAAAAGAAAAAGAAAAAAAAAAACGTTGGATATATACCTGTTTTGGTAAGAAGGTGGTGGCCATTTTATTATTTTATTTATTTATTATTATTATTATTTATTCTAATTATTATTATTATTTTATTTTTTTATTTTTATTTTTTTTGCGATGGCTGGAGGAAGAGATGATTCGCTTCAGGCTATATATTAGAATGTAATTGGATGAAAAGAATTATTGATACCGGAGTTATGTGATGATGAATTTTTTGAACGATATGAAAAGATATGTGGTTATGCTACAGACACTTATCATAGACCTACGAATGAAAAGGCTACTAGTTGTGCAGAATTGTTGGTTGTTTGAGAAGCAAATAATTCGAAGTTTATTACTTGGATCAAGAACTCTATTGCGCACTCGATAGATGCACAATTGGCTCTGATACGACTAGTAGAGCTGAATGTGTTTTCACTATATTGGACGTAGAAAGGAAGAACAACCAATGTAGCTTCGCATTTGCTATTTCGCAACTTTTTCACGTCAATTTAAATCGCAACGTCAATTTAAATCGGAGTGTCAAACTTCTCTTTTATATATATAT
>NW_010361652.1:259244-260464 GCF_000414095.1 Morus notabilis
TTTTTTTTTTGTGATTTTTTACATTTTAATTTTTTGTGTTAAAAAAAAAATCACACGTGTTCCTATTTTATTTTTAGTTGGTTAAAATAATTTTTTTCAAATATGTTCCTATGTAATTTTTATCAATTTTTATCTTTATACATATTCTTTTTTATAATAAATACAGAATTCTTAAAGGGTTGTATAAATAAATTTCTCATTATTTGATAAACAATAAATTCTTCAAATGTCTACAACACGTTAATACATGCGGAACACCTTACAAAACTAGTAAAATATAAATAGAATACTTATATTATCTTTATATAAGAGAATTGAATAGTATATTTGTTGTGATAAGACTTTAGCAATCTTTTTCTTTCTTTTCTCTATTTTTTATTGGGTAACTTTCACAATAATGTTAGCTTGTTTCTCCTCCTGCAAATGAGGAATCAATTATATCATTTTTAGTTCCTCATATACTTTATTTTTAAGAAATTCTAAGGCCTACCAATAAAACGAAAATGATATTATTTAATTATTCTCAAAAGATAAGCTCAATTTTCTCTCCCACCACCAAGAGTTGAGCCTTGCATAATTCGTGGACCAGACAAGAAAATAAATAATTATTCCGAAATGTTTAGAAGAAGTCAAAAAGCGTGAGATATACGTATTCATTATTCGATTTATTTATTTTTGGGTTGTTCGATATTCTATGTCGTTGTTTGTAACCGGCGATAGCCTTATACAATTGTAACGTAAATATTTGGGAGTTTTATAATATTCGAGCATTGTCCAAATAAAGAAAGACTAGTCGGCAAATATATTATAGATGACCATAATATATTTAAAGCATCAGGTGGGTCCTTTCTTTGTGAGAGGATCGCAGAATCGCGTTATAGTCCTTTATAAAACGTCTCTCTCTATAGCCAGACAACACGTATCTTTTAACGCTAGTTGACTTCAACAATAAAGCAATAATGACTCTCCGAATATATTTATTTATCTATAGACCTCTAATGGACAACCGCTATCCTTTTCTTTCTTTATTTTTTTTTTCTTTGAAATCTTTCTTTATTTTTTAAATGTTAATACGTTAGATTTTGTAATTACTTATTTAACTTGACGGTAAATATATTTTTTTTTTTTTTTTCTTTGAAATCTTTCTTTATTTTTTAAATGTTAATACGTTAGATTTTGTAATTACTTATTTAACTTGACGGTAAATATATTTTTTTTTT
>NW_010361652.1:261710-265335 GCF_000414095.1 Morus notabilis
TCCCAAACAGGAGTAAAAGAATTCCGAAACAAAAAAAAAAAAAAAAAATAGTGATGAGGAGGTTATTTACCCACAAATCAAATATTTTTGAGTTTAAATATTTGTGTGTCTTCAAAAATTTTTGTTAATTTAATATATTTTTGGTGTTATTTTATAGAAAAACTAATAAAATGGGACTTAGTGGCATTTTGGAGTAAAATATTAGAGCAAAAAACACTCAAAACCGCACAAGTGCCCTCTTGGGTAGAACCACCTGCGAGGGCGCGCGCCTCACTGAGGTCGCGCAGCATTGGGCGCGCCACTAGGCGCGCGGCCGCGCCCCGTGCGTACTGTTGACAAACTTTTGCATATTGAAAAGGTAAAAGAATTCAGCCAAAAAAAAAAGAGCTAAAAGGAAAAGGAAATTTTGCATCATAAATCTGTTATCTTATGCAGAGTGAATTTTAATTTGTGATATGTAAATATTCTTCTCTCGAACTTGGTGAAAAGATAATTACAAGCATATTTGAAATGATTCAATCTTAAAGTGTTGTGTTCAAAGTCTCCCAATTTAAATTTTAAAAAAGTGAAAGAAAAATTAAAAAATAACTGTGTGATATGTATATGTTTCACATTGCAGTAGCATAAATGAATTAAAACGAAAATCTATTACTTATTTTGGGTAAAATACCCGAGTCTCATATTATCTAACCATATACAAAACCACAATTGTATAAAAATATTGCACCAATTCACTTAAACAAGTTAACCTTTGAAGATATAAGTTTAATACTTTATAAATGTAAAGTATAATTTTCCTCCTCACTTTTCTTCTAATCTCTTCTCAAATTCTAATATTATTATCTTGTAAATGAGAGTTCCTTTTTTTTTTTTTTTTCTGTATTGTTGATCAAAACTTTCGTCAAGTTGTTTTTTCGCAAACTTCTTTGAAAAAAAAAAAAAAAAATCTTCTTTTCTTACTTTTTCTTATTTTCATAATTTTAAGCTTTATTTTTCTTTCATACTTTTTTTATTTTCGTACTATTTCCTAAATTATCACCTTTTTAATATATGTTTCTAACTTTTTTTTATTTTCATAATTTTAAGCTTTACTTTTCTTCCATACTTTTTTTATTTTCTTTTTTACTTTTTTTCCTAAACTATTATGTTTTTAAATTGTCATTATTTTTTTAATTCTAATATGTTCCCATCAATATAATTTTCTCAAATATGTTTTATTTAAATCGTTTTATAATGATACTTTAAAATTTTATTTCGTCACAGTGATCTGCGTAATTATTTTTTTTTCTTTTTACTAATTTTACCAATGAAATAATTATTTTCCTTTTGCCTTGCTCTAAAAAAGTCTTTGTTTCTCAAATAGACCCTACTTATCCATACATATTTAATATTACATTGAAACACACATATTTTGTTTTAAAACTGTGTTTTGTACATCTAATTTTGGATTAATTTTAATCTTAACCTCAAAGGAATACTCGTGGTCTCATTTTGCCCTTTAAATTTTCAAAATTTCAAACTACTGGTACTCTACAAATGTTGCACCATCAGTCTTGACAGAACCGTATGAGCATGTGAGGCACTCATGATGCATTAATGAGAGTAATTTGGTCAAATTAGATTAAGGTTAATTTCAAGTTTGGGTGCGAGTAGTGTGACGTTTGAAACTTGAGGGGCAAAGTGAGATAATGAATATTTCTCAGGGTCTAAAATTAAAACGAACCCTTAATTTAATTTTACAAAATTACCCGCATTAAAACATCACGTGTGCCTCACGTGCTCATTTCATTCATTTTTTTAACAATTTCGTCACAAAGGGAGTGGCGATACAACGTTTGTAAAGCTTAGGTGCCAGTAGTATAACATTTGAAGATATAGGGGACAAAATGAAAAAATGAGTATTTTTCAGGGGTAAAAATTAAAATTGACTCTATGTTTTCTTTTGAAATTTTATATATTTTAATGCGCTTCATTAAATTACTATTTTCTCTAACATGACCTACTAACGACATATATTCATAATCTTAAAGATATCATACACCCCCATGGAAGATTGGAATCATGTGTTGATAACTCTATAAAATAAGGTCATTTTACCATTTTTGTGCATTTAATTGGGATGTATCCTTGAGATTTTAGTTCTTTTTAGTTTACTTTTGTGTATTTTTGTTTAGTTTATGTTGATTAAATTTCATTTTAATTTATTTGGTTTTTGTGTGATTTTATTTTGTTGTTATTTAGTTTCCCCTTCTAATTATTTTATTTTACTCAATTTGTGTTAAATTCGGTGAAAATGGGCTAATGTGAAAAGTTAGAATTGAAAGAGGGATAAAAACGTAAAGAAAAACATCAGAAATTCAAAACCAGCACAACACCGGAATCCAACCAATCCCATGCGCGAGAGGAAAAAGGAGAAACACACAACTTCAGCCGTCTGATCATGCCACGAGAGGCCAGATATATGGCGCGTGTGTCTCATGTGTAAAAAAAAAAAACACGTTCCATGTCGGCAAAGTGCAGCTCCAGCCAATCCTCGCACTCCGCAAGGTGAGACTGTCTGCCACCTTCTCTCAGCGCTAGCGCCCCCGCTACACCTGCGCGTTCACCCTTCACCGAACCAACGTCTGCCACGCGTCCCTACTCTCTCTACCTCCAATGCTGAGCGGCTACGTGTCCCTGCATAGTCAGGGTGGCCCAAGAAGAGATGAAGGGGGAAAGAAAAGCATACAAGAAGAAGAGAAGCATAGAATTGAGAGATTTCTAGAATTTGTTTTGCTTGTTTGATGTTGAAATTTTTTTGGATTGTAATTTTATTTCTAATTACGAGTTGATTTCAATTTCTATAGGATTGCCATTTAGCTCTGTCATCAAATTTTGATTGATTTTGTCCTGTTTGATTTTTAGTTGATTAATTTAATGCTCCTATCACAAATTTAATTAGTTGATTAATTTTGATAGGATTTTTAGTATCTAATTACGAATTTAATGCTCCTAATTACTTGGCCAATAATTAGGTGGTGATAGGAATTTTGTTGAGCTTGGAAGAGGGATTCAAAATTTTTACCTAATAATAGGATAGGATATGTGAGTATAGAATAGGAAAGTATCTATATTACATATGTAGTCATAGTGAGTGCTTTAACTCAATGAATTTATGCTAGTTCATGTTTTATAGGAATATAGGAGTGTGGTTAGTATAAATATATCTACTAGTTTATTAGAAGAGGCGAGTAGAGAGTTTAGTACACTTGACTAAAAAATTCAATTAATTAAAATCAGTCGATTAGAGAGTGAAATTAATTCCAATGACATTAATTAGGTAAAATTGCAGTTTTAGAGATTTTAATTTCATTGCTAGTTCATTTTATTCAATTTAATTTAGTAAAATTTTCTTTTTTGTTAATCGGTTATTCAAATAATCCTAAGATCCTAACTAAATATTAAACACAGTCTCTGTGAAACGATATTCGTGTTTCGGTATACATTTTTTACTTGTACTAGTCTATGCACTCGTAGATTTCCCACAACATGTGCTGACGAGGAATTTTGTTCTTAGGGAATTCGTATCCCGATTCGAATTATGATTCATGGTTCGTTATAATATTTTCTCTCATAAAAAATACAC
>NW_010361652.1:267654-275742 GCF_000414095.1 Morus notabilis
GTTTTTTTTTTTTTTTTATTTCAGCGTGGTGGAAAGCTGCAGAAGGTGCCAGGACGGTGTCAGGTGGGAAATTTTATTTAATTCTGTCCAAGGGCAGAAACGTAATACAGTTTCTATAAATAATATTGTAAAAGTACATATATTATAGCAAATGTCTATCAGCAATGACAATGTATCAGGACGGTGTCAGGTGGGAAATTTTATTTAATTCTGTCCAAGGGCAGAAACGTAATACAGTTTCTATAAATAATATTGTAAAAGTACATATATTATAGCAAATGTCTATCAGCAATGACAATGTATAATTCCAGTTCAAACATGTATTATTAATTCAACTAAGTGAACAAATGTATTATTAATCTATTCAGATAAAACATAAAATTAGTCCAATAACTGTACCCCACATTAATTCACACCCCTTAGGATTTAATTCAATTAGAAATTTCTTACGAATCATCAACAATTTTTTCTGGTCTGGTCTCAATAAGGTCATGAAAAACATTTCAATTTATTTATCTCTTATTTTACATAAAATGGATTTGCCTGGACCAATACATGATTTTCTTTTAGTCTTTCTGGGATTAGGTCTTATCTTAGGAGGTATAGGAGTAGTATTACTTACCAACCCAATTTATTCTGCCTTTTCGCTGGGATTAGTTCTTGTTTGTATATCCTTATTATATATTCTATCAAATTCATATTTTGTAGCCGCCGCACAACTCCTTATTTACGTGGGAGCTATAAATGTTTTAATCATATTTGCTGTGATGTTCATGAATGGTTCAGAATATTACAAAGATTTTAATCTTTGGACCGTTGGGAATGGGTTTACTTTGCTGATTTGTACAAGTATTTTTGGTTTACTAATAACTACTATTACGGATACATCATGGTACGGGATTATTTGGACTACAAGATCAAACCAGATTATAGAGCACGATTTGATAAGTAATAGTCAACAAATTGGAATTCATTTATCAACAGATTTTTTTCTTCCATTTGAATTCATCTCAATAATTCTTTTAGCCGCTTTGATAGGTGCAATTACCGTGGCGCGTCAATAATAAATCTATAAAATTAAAATTGGTAACAGCAATCTAAATTAAACTTCATTCTGTGTTATCACATTTATTTACCTTCAATTAGAATTTAAAATTGTTTACTATTCAACCTCTTTATTTATTGGGATTCCGATTGTATCTATACATTCTAATTATTTCTACTAAGTGAACAAATAACGTAGTTGTATGTACAGTCATTGAATTGTGGTAGTTCAAGTTTTTTAAAGTTTTTTGTTGTAGTAGTATGTTCTAATTATACCAAGAAAACAATAACGATTATAGTAAATGTATATCAGAAACGAGATATTATCATAGAGAGTTTCATATAATTTAAAATGAGAGCAACCTTAAAGAAGAAATTTAGGACCCGTTTAATAATGTTTTCAAAATTGTTTTATTTTCGGTACAAAACTGAAAATGAGATTGTTTTAAAAGTTATTCTGGAACTGATTATAAAATTACGTTTGATGGTATTTCAAAAAAGTGATTTGAATATGATAAAAAAGTAAAATCGTGTTTAATTATATTTATGTTTGTTTTGAGTACATGTAATTAATAATCTTAAATTAATATATTAAGTAATTAATAATTGATAATTCTTTAGCAAATAAAAAATAATATATTTGTTTATGTTAATATTTATGTCTCTCCTTTAGGTTTTTTTAATGAAAATTGACATTTAATTTATTATTTTAGAGTATTTTGGTAGCTCTATAGTTTAAAATTTAATTTGAATTTAAAACTAATTTAAATTTAAACTTTTAATAATGATACATTCATTGTTGAAATGTAAGTTAAAAATTTTATGAATCTTTTTTTTGTTAACAAAAAAACTAATTTATGATTTTCTTGAATATTTAAATTAGTTTAAGTTCAAATTAAATTTCAAACCATAAAATTACCAAAATACTCTCAAAATAACAAATTAAATGTCAATTTTAATTAAAAATTTAACAGAGAGACCTTTTTTTTGTTAATATTTTATAATTTAGTGGGAGTGGATATTACATTTTAAAGATCAGGAAGTAAGTGTTACAGCGAGTATAATTACAGGAAAATTTTTATAATTACTCCTTTAATATTATTAAAAGGATAATGTACCAACAACAAAATGTTTTTATAATTCGAAAAACCATAATTAATTGGACATAGACAAAAACCGTCTAACGATAATTAATTAGACAATGACAAAAAAAACTCAAAATTTCAAGTCCAACTCCTTGTTACTCATAAAAAAAAAAAAAAAAAAAAGTCCAACTCATGTTCTAAAAACCAAGAGCGATTCAAAAACCAATTAGAAATGCCAACGACAAAAGAACAGCCAGCATCATTATCATTATTACAAAAGTATGTTGGAGGGATTAACTTATTTTCACGGTAAAAAATCAACTCCAATTAAAATTCCCAGCAAAAAAAATTAATAACTCCAATTATAAAAATATTTACTATGTATTGTTAACTAATTACGTGACAAGGCGTAAAGCTATAGAAGTCTGCTTCCAATAAAAATGGCGTTGTGAAGCGGCTAAGAGGGAAACAATAAGATGCGTCCTGTTTATTTTACTGATTTAAGTTTAGAATTTAAATTTTGTTACACAGTCACATATAATTTTTTTACTATAATAAAAAGCTATAACATAAAGTCATATTTAAACTCAAATTAAAAACTCAAATCAGCGAACTAAACATGAGTAATTCTTTCGTTCTTCTTTATGAGTTTTTTTTTTTTTTTTTTTTTTTTTTTTTTTTTCCAGGCACCTATCTAAAGGTAAAGCATACAACTCTATAAAGGAAGAAAGTATCAAAGCATACCGTCATGCAATATTGACCCTTCCTTTTTATTACACGGTTTAAATTAAGTGGCTGAGGACACTGATTCTATCCAACGGACTGCACCTCTAGCCTTTTCATTTGAGCCATTAAGAATAGAATTGACGGTGAAGACTAAGCTGAGGGTAAAAAATTCTACAAGCCACTCACTAAAAGCCAGACTTGACATACATATGAATATTACATCAACACACGCATTCCCCTTTAATAAAGTTCTTCAAACATGAGGTCACTTTCTCTTGGTCAAAATAAACTGCTAAATCCCAAGTAAAGGTTACGGCCATAACAAGCAAACATGCCCTTCAAGAACTTAGAAGGATAAAATTGTCGATATTTCATCAACCCAGCAACTTGGAAGGGTAAGATTGTCGATATTCCCAAACAGAGACATAGATAATTAAGGACTAAGGGGCTTAAGTGCTCCCTCAACCTTCTATTATTTTTAAAATCTTTATATGTATGATCTTTCAGATTACATTTACTAACCCTTACAAAAAAATATGAAAACTTGATTCCCCCAAAAAAAAAAAAAATGAAAACTTGATCTCACACAGAAGAAATTTTTTTAAGAATAATCCCTATTTTTGCAACAAAAAAAAAAAAAAAAATCCCTTTCCCTTCTGTTATTTTGTAGCAAATAATAATAATAATAATTCAAAATGCTTCATTCTATTTTGGGCATCAACGTGGCTCCACCACATATATTTATTACCTGAATTAGCATGCAGTCTCAGATATATATATATATATATATATATATATATATATTTCATAATTCCAAATTTCTAATAGCTCTTTGAGTTGAGTAATTTCATCGGCTTTATTGAAAAGATAGCTATTGTACTATTTTTCAATTTTCATTAAATAATCAATTTTCTTGATCGGGAGGCAAAGGAGTAATGGGTACGTGACTTTCCCATTTGCCACACCATTCCTATTGAAGCCCAAAACTTTGTAAGTGGTGGGCTTTGCTTTGCATGCGTTAAAATTCTAGTGTTTCGCTTACAATTTGAAAGTTTGAAAAAATTTCAAGTTTAACTATTATTTTTTTTAATTTTATTATTTATATTATTAAATAAAATTTTAATATTGTTATGAAAAATAACTTACAGGATACGAAAGGATACAAAAAAAATAACATGTACATTATAAAAGATAACTTGTAGATTATGAAAATATGCAGGTTATAAAAAGATAACCTATAGATTTTAGTGGCATTATAAATTTAACAAAAATAATGTCAATTTATTGATGACATTTTTAAAAATTCCCTTTTGAAGTTCTAGAGTGCTTCATTTAATTTCTGAAAAAATAGTAGTGATTCTATTCACATATTCCTCTTTACTCTCTATACCTCCTTTTAATTATAATTTCTTATTAGAAAAAAACTCTCATGTAAAATGACAAAAAAGACGATTATAATAGATTTAATTAGATAATTAAATTTTAGTATAAAAATAATGATATTTTATTTTTTTCTTCACACACCCCATATATCATAGTCTCAAAGTACAAACAATTACTATTTTGAAATCTATGATATAACTTTAATTTTTTTCATTTAATAGCTATTATAAAAAATTAAATAAAGGTATGTTAAATTTTTTTTTTTGGTATTTGTTCTATAGTGATTGTTCTTTTGCCTTTTCTTTCCTTCGTTTTGTGTTAATATTTTTTTATTTTTGTAATTATTTCATTTTTGAAAGGGTAAATCATTTTGTTTTATTTTCTTTGTCGTTTCTCATAATGCAGAATTGATTTTTTTCCCTTTTGTTCTTTTTTATGCTTATTATGCACGTTTATTTATTTTTCATTCTTTTTTCATTTTGTATTTTTAATCATACTTCAATAATATAATAACTTTGTTGCGTATTTTTTATTTATTTTATTTATTTCTTGAATTATATTGCTTTCTATTTTATATTTTTAAGTGTCCTTTGTTTTCTAAAAAAAATATATATTTTAATAAATTTTCTTCTTGTACGAAAAAAGCATCATGCCTATGAAAATAAAAAAATTAAAATAAATAGTGAGTGTGAAAAGAAAATTTTATCAAGAATTAATAATCCTATGAAAATAGTTTGGGGTAATTTTGAAATAATCGATGTGTGTAGAAAGTAAACGCAACTATATTAAAATTACGCGGAGTGTGTATTTAGAAGAGATGTGAAAAATAAAAAAAAGTGTGTGAGTAGAAACACCTAAAATTTTTTTAGACAACTATACGTTCCCTCCACCAATGGTAAAAGATACCGGGGCGAGAAGCGGAACTGAACTAGTGGTATAATAATCATTTTTTTATAGTAATAATAATTCATCTCAGGTTTGTCAATTCTCATTCACCATTGACCGGATGTACAATTACAATGACTTTTTGGCCTAATAATATTATTGAAGTTTATACTTTTGTTTTGGTGTGACTCGTCCCCAGATTGAGCGAAGATTCCTACATGAAATAAGCCTTAGCTGCGGCCAAATTGTCATCGCTGAAAACTGTTGCAGTGGATGGTGTAATATTTTTGCAATAACTTGTGCCATTTTGTTAAGGTAGTCTTCAGTTTTGACGTTTGTCTTCGCTAAACGTTTTTTAATTCTAATTGCACCGAAAGTTTAGGAATATAGAGAGGCAAATGGTCCTTTGTTTTGGGAGTTTTAAAAAAGCTGAAGTTTTATAAAATTAGTAAATTAATAACCGATTTTTATTAACTTAGTGGTCAATACTAATTGACATAGTTTATTATTGATTAACTTAGTAGTCTATCACTAATTGACTTAACTTGATTAGATTTAATTTATCATTAATTAACTCGATGATTTTTCATTATTAATCAATATCAGCTAGTAATTAACCAAAATCAGTTAGTAACTGATCAATTTCAATCAGAAAACTTACAAGTTTTTTAATGATAACCATTGGTAAATTAATAATGAATCAAACAATCAGGAATAAACTACTATAAAAAAACAACTACTTTCCTAAAATAACAAAAGTTCCTATGTTTGTCTAAAAAATAAAACGTTTAGCCATTTTACCAAAAAATGTGGTCAAAAGGCGGCCATTTTACTAATTTTCTCAAAAATTTAAGCCTCGTTTCAGATTTTAAAAAAGGATTTAGATGTCGTATGAAAAGTGAGATATTTTAGCAAAAAAACCTTTGAGGATGTTCCAATTACTATTTTTTCATAAACTTGTTGTTCTGGACTATACAACATAGAATTTACTTTTAATACAACATAAAATTGTTGTTTTGATCATAGGTATTATATTCAAGATCTTTTATGTTAGAATTAGGGGTGTTCATTGGTCGATTTTTATAAGTTCGGTGACCAAACTGAAGTTTCAATTTTGCGGATAACTAGAACTGAAACCGTCCAACGGGGGTATAAAACTAAACATTAACCGGACCACCATACTCGGTCTGTTCGGTTCGATTTTGGCGGTTAATCGAAAGACTTTTAAGCATTTTTACAATATTTTTAAAAATATTTTTTAAGTATTTTTACAATATTAGTAGTAGATAGAGTATTACTTTTAATTATTTTTTTTACAGTATTTTAAACGAAAGACTAGTAGATAGAGTATTACTTGTAAGTATTTTTACAATATTTTTAAAAATACTTTTTAAGGCAACCTATGTTTTCAGTTTGGTTAACTGATCGAATCTAAAACATGAAACTGAAACCGAATTACGATACTATGCCTCGGTTCGGTTAACTGACCACTACCATTCGGTCGTGACATGATACCTACTTCTTCGGTCAGTTTCGATTGGTTGTTGTCGGTCCTGCTCGGTTGATGGTTTTTTTTTTTTTTTTTTTTTTTTTTTTTTTTAACCCTTATAATGATATTGATACTTTTAAGTATTTTATGTAGTTTACTTTTATTTTACTATTTTGAGTAATTAGTAATACATAAAAGTAAAAAGTATTACTAATAGACATATATCAAACAAAATATTCACCTTAAACAATGAGAGAAAAAATAACTTTAAGAAAATATTGGAATTTAGTTTTAAAGCATTGCTAATGATTACATGAAAGAGTATTTTATTTAAAATATATATTGTTCTATTCTGTTTCAATGACTAACTAAACATAATAATTGTGATTCTAATATTAATTTTAATACTAAACAAAATATATAAATTTAAATGAATCATTAATCTATTCATATTCCCGTTCCATTATATTTATATTTCTATTATTATTCCCATTCTCACCCCATTAAACTAAAGGCCATTTTATTTGAAGAAAAAAAAAACTAAATGTCACTTAACTATAATAAAGTTTCGTGATAAGATCCACGCTAATGAACAAAAGAATTGTGATTGATCAATGAATCCAATAATAATGAAACAAAAGATTCCTCGGGAAAAAAAAAAAACTTATAATGAGACAAATGACGAGGAGGAAACGTACAGCTGTTCTACAACTACAATTAGCCGAGTATGTCTTCAGATCCAATATATATCAGTCGAGTCATAGTCAATATCAATTCCATCAATGATGAAACAATATGCTCAGAAAAACTCCGCGCGATCTCCAACAACTAACAAAATTAAACAAAACAAGATCGATAATCCTCAGTTGATAGTGCTGGATCTCCCTACAACGAAGGAAAAAAGAGAAACAATAACAATCGACAAACCCCAAAAAAAAAAAACACCTGAAAATCTTTGTTGACAATCATGCCGGCGGTGCAAAAAGCAGTGGCGAAGAAACACATGACCAACTGAACTTCCAACAAGAGGGAGTAAGTAATCTCCTGCTTCGCCTTCTTGTACGTCAGCTCCATCAAAGGCAGGATGAAGCCGTAGGGCACCGCCTTCTCCACCGTCATCAGGAACCCCACCGGTCGCCGCTAGTGTGTAGCGCCAAGAGAGCGCCTCCGGTCGTCAGCAAAACGACGGAGTGTATTCAATACAACGTGAACTTTTGCTTGAGAAGGTGGCGGTGCAGGCGAGCTGGGAGGAGATGATGTGGGAGGAGGAGGAGACGCGGAGGCGCGCGACGTCGACGTAGGCGTAAATGTAGTCATAGGGGGGCGCATGATGAGTGGGCCCCCGCAGTTCCCGATCGATAGGAAGATGCTGTTCAATACGAGGAGGGCTACGTTCTGTCTGTCGGCGCTGCTTCTGCTGCTGCTTTGTTGTTCATTCATTACTCGTGGATTTCTCTTTCTCTCTCTCTCATTCCC
>NW_010361652.1:275823-301336 GCF_000414095.1 Morus notabilis
CCCCCCTAATAGGAGAAAGAAGAGTCACGAGAGTAACTGAGAAAATTTTCTGTTTTTTCGGCTTTGCTTCTTGGCGAGAGGTATTAATAAGGGATTGAGGTCATTAATGGAGTACTCAATAGGAATTAAATTAATACAAGAGTCAAGTGTCCAACATTCAAAACAAATCTAAAAACGTCGACTGATCT
Source organism: Morus notabilis (assembly GCF_000414095.1). Classification (NCBI taxonomy): domain Eukaryota; kingdom Viridiplantae; phylum Streptophyta; class Magnoliopsida; order Rosales; family Moraceae; genus Morus; species Morus notabilis. Next base: position 276,012 of record NW_010361652.1, read on the forward strand.
CCTTACTATCACTCTTTATACATATATAGGACGGTTAGTAAGATGCTAGTTGCATTAAGAAAGTCTAATATACTGCATAATAGGCCGTCGAGTAATCTATTCATCTATTGTCCTGATAAATATGTGTGTATGTTTGTGAGGCACGCTGATGTTTAATTACAAGGAAAAGTATTGTACCTCATAATAGGCATGCTTGACTGTAAGAAGTATATCCACTAATTAACGTCATAAGAAGAAGAAACGACACACTCAAGTGTTAAGCGACAAGTCGTTTGGGTGAAGATTAGACTTTACACAAGAGAGAGAGAAAGAGATGATCACACGAGAGAGAAGACACGTGGAGATAGTTTATTAGAAGATCCCATGTGTAAATCACCGACTCTATGACTTTCTTTATATATTTCTATTAGGGTTTTATTTCAGAGATGATCGAGGTTTGTAGAGAGAGAAAGAGAAATATTCCTTGAGTGAGAAAGGCAAGGGTTTTGGTTGTATGTGGACGTTTGATTGATGGATTCAGAATCATAATTCAAAACCATTTTTGATTTACGTGTAGCTAATCACGAACTATGATTCGAATCATGGCATGGATCTAGTGACCAAACAACCCATGAGAGTTTTGTAACAGTGTTTGGGGCTTGGGAAATTCTAGGTAGTTAAGGGCTATTCTACTCACCGGGCATTTTCTCTATCAAACTTGGTAAATTCTCTGTAAATCTTGTTTTTCTCTGGGTTAGGGTTTTCTAAGTGATTTGAGAGTTTTATGATCTTGAGTGTATAATCATCTTCTTGATTAGTGAAAAGAGCTTCTCGTGGAAGAGCTCAATAGAATAGGTCAATTTGGACAGAACCTGGATACAAATCTTATGTTGTTTGTTGCGTGATCAAGCCCCTAAATCTTCATAAAGATTGAGTCTTGTGTTAGAATTGGTCTACCATTGACAATAATAATTGATTAAAGAACCAACAAATTTTGTGTTCAAATTTTTGCTATTTGAAGCAGTTGAGGCATGTAGGAAGCTTTGAGACTTATGATGTACTATTAATTAGTTAAAATCGAGTGTTCTGAACGGGATGGGGAAAAAAACACACAAATTATATAAGTTACATAATTAATTTTATACGAAATCAACCACCTAAAGTGCAATCATTAACAAGATCACATATTTGTCCCTGAATATGTGAACCAATGCTCTTGGACATTGAATTATGTATTCGTCACTACAACTCGTAGGGCCGATGGGCATGAGTCCCACGTATGTTTCTGATAAGCCCTCCAAGTTTATAAAAGAAAGCATTACGAAAACCATATATAATACGAAAGCAATATATATAATTTTTTTACTCGCTCTTGGAAGCCAACACAGAACAATAAAAATGAAAAACACATCAAGAGAAAGAATCAGATAGAAACATGATTAGGAAACTGCCCAACGAAAATATTAATTCAAATGAAAACACACATATTCCACGTTACATGCAAGCATGCATGATGATAATCATATCACCATTTCCCTCAGTAAGCACTACTTGGACGATAGCTTCTTTGACCGAGCCCCGAAGAACCGCCGCCGTAACTAGCTTCGCCTGGAATCATGACCGGCTTCTTCTTCTTCTTAGAGAGGCAAAAGAATCCGACGAGTAGGAAAGCCAGAAAGAAAGCGCCTCCTAGACACGGCAATAACAGTGGTGTGGTTATTACCTCCCGGAGGCGGTGCTGCCATCTGGGACGACGGTGGGATGACGGTAGTAGGCGATGGTGGCCCGTAAGTCAACTGAGGCGCCGGTAATGGAGGCGAGACGCCAGGGCAAGGAGTGCTTGGACGTGGGGGTTTGGAATATGATTTTGGCGGTTGAGCCGGCAGAGCACTTTTGCTAGGCTTTGGTGGGTATGTGGACTCAGTCGGCGGAGCCTTATACGGAGGCTGTGCTTTTGGTGGTTTGGATTTTGGTGGTTTTTGTTTGTAAGGAGTTGGTGGATACGTTGGTGGTATCTTTGGAGGTGAATATTGTGGTGGTGGTACTTTTGGTAGTGATTTTGTCGGGTAGTTGTCGCTCGGAGGCGACACCGCTACAACCGGCGGAGATTCAGTTGGCGGCTTCGGATAGTAACCCCGGTGGTCTGACGTCAAAGGGGGTTGTCGATAGGCATCCTGAGGTGGCGGCGGTGGAGGAACTGGCGGAGAGGGAGAGTAGTGAGGCATATTTGTACAAGTGCAAATGTTATTAGATTGAGTCACAATTAGATATTAATGAGTCAATTATAGAAGACGGATATATATAGGAGAATATAACGGTACTGTGGGATCCTTCATATGTCAGTGGGTGTTATTTATACTATTTGAAAGCCTCCATATGTCATTATAGGGCCCCAATTTTTTATTTTTCCAAGAATGATTATACTGATTTCACTTGCTCTTTTTGGACGCTTTCGACGAGAATAACAAGCAATATAAACATGTTAGCATGATAATATCTTAAGGAGAATTTCAATTTCCAACTCTCCATCTACTTCTTTAAAAAATGAAAAGCACCACTAAGAAATGTTACACGTATACTAGTTGGAATATAAACCCTCCCCTTATTATTAAATTGTTTTAGAACTAACATTTAATTTGTTGTCGAAACTGACAATCATATTTTGATTTTCTTTGACGACAGTTCCTCCCAGCTGTCAAGGGTTAGATTCAACTTTACCCAAATAAGATATTCTAATTGTCAAACAAGCATAAAAAGTACTGAATGTCCTTACATGACCAAATGAAACGTCGTTAGAATAATGAAAAATTTTATCTGTATTTATCCTTATCCAATATAAATTGTGAATTATTGCATACAATAATGTGGATGATGTCGTGTGTCTGTGTGTGTATATATATATATATATATATATATTGTATCGTGAAATTGAAATATGACAACCACATGAGAATTAGTTGCTTTAACCATTAAAACAATTGTACATTCAGCTGCATTCAGCAAGACTTTACAGCACATAATCTGAGAAAAAACAATAGATCCCGCAGTAGGTAAAACTGGCGGCTATACATGGATCACAACAAAAACACAAAACCAACAAGAAACTACTAAAAGTGATGTAGGAAATTCTGGCTATATTAGTCGTTATTTTTAGTTGCATTGTCGTTTATCCACTTAGCTTTAATTTTATTATTAGTTTATCGCTATTTGTCTAGTTTGTCCTATGTCTTAGTAACTATCTTGTTATCATTTTGTAAATGGGTTATATAGGGAGACACTTTGAATATATTGATAATTGAATTAGAGTTAGAGTTTTCTCTTTAATTTGAGAATTTTCCCCTTTGTGGGATTTCTTTTAAGTGAATTTGAAAATTCTCTGCGCCGATAAAATTCCGTTCTATCAATTCTGTTACATCAGTTGGTATCAAAGCTCTTGATTTTTTCTCGGGGTTTGACATCATGATCAGTGATTGGAGCCACTTGAACGCCGATGAGTGTGAAGTTTCATACTATCGGAGAAGTTACTCTTGTCGGTGGAGTGCCCACCAACAGCCGCCTTCTCCACCACGTTACCGCCACCACCATGACTATTCTCCACCACCCCACTACCACCATGACCACCATCGTCACCAAAACCACCACTGTACTTGTTATACCAGCAGCCATCATCACCTGCATCTTCACCATATTCCTCACCGTATCTCCTCCACCGCGAGTATTCCAATCACAAATTTACTTGGTTCGGGAAAATTCCCTACATCAACGGTAGGACCAGCTCTCTTCACTATGATCAATGAATTACAGATTACAGCCACAAACCCCCCTCTCTGAGAAGTTTCCTAAAAAAATCTTTACCATTCTCGTTCACTCTTGCTCTGAGAAAACCCTTATAAGAAGAAAGAATTCACACTCAGATAGAATTACAAGATACAAAATTAATCTTTTAACGGCTATTTATATTTGAATTACAACTGTATATGCCAACACTCTAATCCCATGTATCTAATACAACACATAAATACCCATGCTAACCAATTGACTGTTATAGACTTTAGTTACTCTGCAGGCCTTGACTGATTCTACCACATGTCAATTGCTTAATCATAAATCCCACAATACTTTGATTCACTGTATAACAACAAACGTAATAGAGAAATACTATTTGTCCAATGGGACTTCATGATCCTGCTCTCTCACAGAGAGTGGGCTCCATCCGTGCGTCCCACATGGATCCTACATGTGGGGCCCACTCTTTGTGAGAGGGTAAGTAGTTGTTTTTTTATATTTTTATTGTCGTTGTTTTAACTTACTAATTTAGCTTTATTTTGTTTAGTGGTTATCTTTTTGCTTATTGTAATAGTAAGATTTGAATATTTTGAGAATTGAATTACAAAGTTTAGTTTTTTCTCCGTTTTGGGGGGTTTTTTTTTTTTTTTTTTTTCCCTTGTGAGGTTCCTTTAAGTAGATTTGGGATTTTATAGCATGTCTTTTGTTCGGATTAAGCTGGTAAAATTTTGTTCTATTCTTTCCGTTGTATCATATACACACGCTTTAATATTAGGATATTATGCCCTTTCAAATAAAAATACTAATTGGAACGATTAACAAATTAAACAATTTCATAGCACTAAAACCTCAGAAAAGCTGGTAAATCAATTGTGGACTTTATGTTTATGTTGTTGACTTCAATACGTTTCTTTATTGCTAAAGAACAAATTAAGGAGCAATTTATTAAATAAAAGTCAATTGAGCTAACACCAATTTTTACAAGGTCTGTAAGTTGCTTTAAATATATTGAGTTTTAGGTTTCCGCCGGAGACAATTAAAAAATTAATTCAACAAGGATACAAAATGATTTATATTGTTATAATTAAAATTTTCTTTTAATACCGGAGAAACTATTCTAGGTACGTATATGTGTGTGGACGTAATTTTGTTGTTTTTCTTCCTTATTAACAAATTTATCAAGTGTGGACGCATTTTTTTCCTTTGATTTACACCAAACATTAATTAGTTGTACGAATCAGATATTAGAAAATTACTTAATTGGAAGATATATGCTAAAAAATCACCATTAATTAGAAAAAAAAAAATTCTCGCCACTCCTCAAATACTTCCAATTTCACGAATAGTTTTTTGGAACTCAACATGTCGATTATGAATTTCTGACCACGCTATGAAAAGAAAAAACCCCCCGAATAGTTATAGTTTATGAATCATTAGATTCTATCACATTTATAATTTTTTATTCTAATATTATTCCCGCTAAAATATGTCCATATAGTGTTATATTCTCCGTAGAATAAGGAATACATAATTTATAGATTTTTTTTTTTTTTGCTTTAAATCTTCTCTCTAGACGACAATGTTGTTGTAATAAGTTTTTAATTAAAAAATTAATCATGTTAATAGTTTAAGAAATGGATCCAGAAACAAATGTTTGCATCACCCACCTCAACGCGCTAGCTTCATGAGGTGAAACTCTACTTTCCCATTGTCCAATCAACAACTCGAAAAAGAAAAGTGCACAAATAAAAATAATTTAATAAATAAGCAATGCTCTTTTTTTAAAAAAAAAAAAAAAAGAAAAATCCAAATTTTAGAAACATCCATACTTACTTCCAACATGTGTTCGTCACTATTTCTTTATTGATGCATACAGCTGCACATAACTCCAAACTTCACATTACAAGCATTTCCTTCTTTATTTCTTTCTTTAAAAAAAAAAAAAAAAAATTCTCTCTTCCACTTCTTTGGAATTAAGGCAGTAATTTCCTCCTTCAGCCCCTTGGTACACACAACAATACCGACCAATATATCAATGACACAATAGAAAGAATCATGAGATATAGTAATTACTTCATGATCATCCCCAACAAAACTTATTATAAACCCAGCCCCAACGAATCAAATCCAATGAAAACACACAATAATTCCCGAATAGAATACATAAATGTACGCGCATTATTAATTATTTTAGGAAACACATGCATGCATGATGAGTCAGTCACGATGATCAAATATTTGACTCATCAGTAACTACTCCGATGATGGCTTGAGCCATCTATCGAAGATCCGCTGCTACCAGGCTCACAGGGCTCCCCTCCGGTGACGGCGACGGCTGCGGCGGCGTCTCCATGAGAGCTTCCATGACCGCTAATACTCTGCGAACCGTAACCTCCGACCGCGGCGGCTGCTCCTCCGTAGCTTTCTTCACCTTCCTCGACGCAAGGAACCGCCGCGGGAACCATCACTGGCTTCTTCTTCTTCTTGGCGAGGCAGAAGAGTCCAACGAGGAGAAAAGCGAGGAAGAAAGCGCCGCCTACAGAAACACAAACAGCAATGACGGTAGTGTGGTTGTTGCCTCCCGAAGGCGGCGCCACTATGTCGTTCGACGGAGGGACCGCGCCGATTGTTGGCGGAGGAGGTCTGAACGTGGGCGGGGCAGGTGCATAGCCGTAGAAGGATGGCGGCGGTGCTGGGGGTGAGCTGCCGTAAGATGTTGGAGGAGGTTTGGAATACGGTTTCGGTGGTTGAGCTGGTGGAGTTCCCTTGCTAGGCTTTGGAGGGTGTCCGGACTTTGGCGGCGGTACCTTGTACGGAGGTTGTGCTTTGGGTGGTGATGTCTTTGGGGGTTGTGGTTTGTAGGGAGTTGGTGGATGTGCTTTTGGAGGTGATGACGTCGGTGGTTGTGGCTTGTAAGGAGTTGGGGGATGTGCTGGCGGTGTTGTTTTTGGGGGCGATTGCGGCGGCGACGCCTTGTACGGAGGTTGTGCTTTTGGAGGTGATGATTTTGGTGGCTGTGGTTTGTAAGGTGTTGGTGGAGGTGTTGGTGGATGAGCTGGTGTTGTTGTCTTTGGAGGTGATTTTGGTGGCGGAGGATAGTGGGGAGAGTATGGATGTGGTGGTGGAGCGGAACCTTCAGGAGGGTTTGGCGGGTAAGTGTGTTTTGGTGGCGGCGCTGCGGCAACAGCTGGTGGGGATGCAGTTGGTGGCTGAGGATAGTAATGGTGGTGGTCTGGGGGTGGAGGTGGTTTTGTGTAGACATTTTGAGGTGCCGGAGGAGGCTTTGGATAGGAGTGGTGGTGGTCGGGTGTTGGTGGGGGAGGCGGTGACTGATCATTACATGGTGGCTTAGGGTAGACATGGTGGTGGGGAGGAGGCGGTAGCGGCGTGGAAGGAGGAGGAGGAGAATGATAGGTGTATTGGTGATCAGGTGTTGGTGGAGAACATGATTGATCAGGTGGCGGCTTGGGGTAGACATGGTGATGATGAGGGGGCGGCGGAGGCGGTGGAGGAGATGGATAGATGTGGTGGTGATCTGGCGTCGGTGGAGGTTGTGCCTTAGGGTAGTCATGGTGATGGTCTTTAGGTGGCGGCGGTGACTTGTGATGGTGGTGGTGGTGGTGGTGGTGATGGTGTGGCGGCAAGGGTTTCGGGTAGTGCTGGTGGTGGTGAGGTGGCGGTAGAGGCGGAGGTGGCAGCTGCACAGGGTGATCGTCACATGGAGGAGGAGGAGGTGGCGGCTCCACGGGATTACATGGCGTAGGAGGGGATGGCACTGGTGGTGGAGGGGGAGAGTAGTAAGGATAGCCGTAAGTCATTTTACTATGCAACTTTTAGAGAGTGAAGAACAATTGGAGAACTAATTAGTATGGAAGATTTATGGATATAGGAATATATGACTTTAGGGAGGCTGAGACCAAAGCCATGAAGTGAGGTGCTATTTGTACTAGTTGGAAAAGTATTCTAAGTTTCTAATCCTTCAAATTATTAAGCAGCCTTCATACATCTTGGGCCCCAATTAATCTATTCTTTCAAGGAAGACGATAATTGTACCCGTTCTTATTGTTTAAAGTTTCTGTCGAGTTGTCATATGCATTAACAAAACAAATAAAGACAAATTATAAAGAATCTCACTGTTGGGAATACAATAATCATTATTGTTCATGTCCTTAACTGTTTTGCACGCACCCTTTACATTTAATTATACATGATTGGGTTTTGGTCTACAAGGGCAGCTATATATGTAACCTTTGAACTTTGAATAATTATCATGTATACAGTGTGATAAGCACGTGATAAATTTCTCGGTTAAAACTTGGAACAACATGTAGCTATCATGGGAGGCGTGGGTTTTTTTTTTTTTTTTTGTTCATTTATTTTTTAAAATGAATGTTGCGCGACTTTGTTCTGTCATCTTGGTAATTATAATTAATTATAACAACAAATTGCAATAAAACTAGTCAATTAAAGAAATGTTTTTCACCCAACGACCCCTTTTTTTCGCAAGGATATGACTTTCATACTTTTTTTTTTGGGTAGAAACAAGTTTGTTGGTTTTTCACTACACGAAACCTAATGTTCATACGTCTAATTAGGGTACGTCCCATGTGATTTAAGAATCAGTGTCAAGTAAACTCTATTTTGAAATTTCTCTTCAAACAGGTAGACAATAATTTGGCCCCATTTGTACACAGAGATAGAGACAAAATTACAAGGGGAAAAAAAAGTTAATTGAAGAGGGAAAAAAAGACCAACTATAGGGAAGTACGTACTTTTTTCTAATAAACGGGAAAAAAATAAAAATAAAAACTTTGGTCCTTGAGGTTGCGAATACTCAAGAATAATCCAATTCTCTGCTCCAGTTCCAATGCGATTGGTCCTAGCAGGATGGTTCCGATTTATCTCAATTTCTTTCTTTTCCCGCTTTTGTGACACGTTTTACAAATTGGCTAATTTATTGCCCTAATTTTTTTTCTCTGGAATTTATTGTCAATTTCATTGTTAATTGTTGTTACCGAGTCCTCTCTATAATATATCACTACAATAATTTTAATTTTTTACTACCAAAAATTTTGCTACTACAATTTTTTCGGTAGCAAAAGTTATCTTTTGGTTTGTAAAAGTTATCTTTTGCTATCGAAAAAATGTTAGTAGCAAAATGTTGACGAATTTCTACTATTAAATTGGTAGCAAAAAGTGACGATTCTGCTACAACAAAATTTTTAATAGCAAAAAATATAGCGCCAAATGAAAGTGAGTTAGTGCCAAAGCTTTTTGGCTACCCAAAAAAATTTAATAGTTAATAAGTATGTTTCTGCTACTAAAATTTTGGTATCAAAAATACATAATCTATACTACCAAAAATCATTTGGTAGCAGAAAATATGGCGCCAAACAAAAATGGGTTGGCGCCAAGAGTTTGTGGCTACCAAAAAAATAGTAGCAAATATGTATGTTTCTGCTACCTAAATTTTAGTATCAAAGGCACATTTTTAGCTACCTAAATTAGTTGGTAGCAAAAAACACTGTGCTAAACGGAAATGATTTGGCGCCAAGATTTTTTTGCTACCAAAAAAAATTTAGTAGCAAATCACTATGATTTTCCTACCAAAATTTTGGACTCAAAAACATATTTGTTTTGCTACCAAAATCAGTTAGTAGCAAGAGATATGATGCCAAACATAAATGGGATTGACGTCAAGAGTTTTTAGCTACCAAAAAAGAATTGGTAGCAAATCAGTATACTTTTACTACCAAAATTTTGGTCTCGAAAACATTATTTTTTGTTACCAAAATCAATTAGTAGCTAAAAATATGACGCCAAACAAAAATGTTTTGGCGCCAAGACTTTTATGCTACTAAAAAAAACTTAGTAGCAAATCGGTATGTTTTTACTACTAAAATTTTGGTCTCAAAAACATTTTTTTTTACTACTAAATTCAGTTGGTAGCTAAAAACATGGCGCCAAGACTTTTTAACTACTAAAAAAAATTTAGTAGCAATTCAGTATGTTTTTGCGTACATGTTATAACTAATTAATGGACACATTTATCTTTTGCTACCAAAAATTTTCATTTTGGTAGCAAAAAATACTTTTGGCTACTAAAAATTTAGTAGCCGAATGTTGACGCGTTCTGCTACCAAATTTAGTAGCCAAAAGAAACAATTTCGCTGCCAAAGATTGTTCATTTGGTAGTGGAAAACAGCTTTTTTGCTACTAAATAACATATTTGACAGCAAAAAGTCTTTAAATCATAGTTTTCAATATTTGCTTATTTTTTTGTTATTTTTATTTTTCATATCATGATTAATTGGAAATAACTTATTTAACTCAACTAAATAAATATTGCGAGTCCAATTGATTTACATTTTATTAAGTAGTATACTTATATTTTGTAAATAAATTGCGTTCTAACTAGTTAGCGTATATATGTGTATATGATGCATAGTATACAATGGTATGAAGTAGTCATATTTATATATACATGCATATATATACGAGATTAATCATAATTTTTCTTTTCAATTATACGATAATATAAAGGAGATGATTTTCATGCATATGTCGCACAATAAAGATAGTGGTAAAATATATTTTTAAAAGAAAATAATATTTACTATTCAAAATTGTCTAGTCAATTTTCAGCTATCAAAAGTAAATTTAGTAGTTAAATATGGTGTTTTGCTACCAAAATTTAGTATCCGAATATGATATTTTACTACAAAAGTTGTTGATTTTGTAGAGAAAATAGTTTTTTTGCTACCAAATAACATATTTGGTAGCAAAATGGTTTTTAAAATGTAATTTTTAATATTTGCTTATTTTTTTATTATATGAATAAGTGAAAACAACTTTAATACTACAAAAATAAATATTATAAGATAGAATGATTTACATTTTAATAAAAATTATAATTATATTTTGTAAGTAAATTGCATTCTAACTAATTAGTGTACATATGTTTCTATGATGCACGACATACATGTTATGAAGTAGCCATATATATATATATATATATATGAGATTAATCATAATTTTTCTTTTCAAATAAACAATAATATAAAGGAGATGGTTTTCAAGCATATCTCACACAATAAAGATAGTAGTAAAATATATTTTTAAAAGAAAATAGTATCTAGCATTTAAAATAGTCTAGTCATTTTTCGGCAACTAAAAGTGAATTTAGTAGCTAAATATGATGGTTTTCTACTAAAATTTAGTAGCTGGATAAGACCTTTGCTACCAAATTATTGATTTGGTAGTGATAAATAGTTTTTTTTCCTACCAAATAACATATAAGATAGCTGATTACGTCCAAATTGTGTATAAATAAAGCGGTCAATTGTAGCATAGTATGGGCGGTCGTATCTATGAGGAGATCACAAAAATAACCAGAAAAATTAACAGAAACAAACGTTAGAAGAAATAAGTGAAAAACACAGATAAAATATTTTCAGAACTTTTTTCTAATAAAAAATATGAAAATAAAGCAAAGAACAAATTTTTATAAGAAACCAAGTGAGAGAAAACTTAGACGAAAACCATATGATTAAAAATGGGCAAAGCGTCGAGAATCCCTTATATGCCGCGTTCACCAATTTAGATTTAGATTTTGATTAATTAACTCAATTAAAAATTTTACATCTCAAACAATCGACCGAAAGATAAAGAATTAAAGCACAATTAAAATAAATGTATTAGAGTATATTAAATTCCTATGATAAAACCCAACAGTTATTCTTATTAGAAATCTAAGAGCAACAATATACCACATGTAATATCGCAATAAAAGACTACTAATACAACAACGTGATCAATATAATTGTGTCGTGTAAAAATTACATAAAGAAAGCATGACTGAAAATATATAAAAATTGATAACACAAAAATATTGAATTGAAAACTGAGAATAATTAAAAATTAATCAACTTAAATGTATCAACGTTACAGCCCAACTCCGAAACCCAAACCGGGTCACCAAGCATATAAGATCATCTTTAGCCTAGTCAAGAAAAACACTAGCCTAACTTACAAAATATTCTCACAGATTCTAGAGAAAAAATATGAGAACAAAAACAAGATGAGAAAAAGTGAAGTGGCATAATCTTCTGGGTTTTAAAAACTTTCTACTACCGGTTTTTAGCTACCACAAATTTTGGGTAGCGAAAACCTTTTACTACTAAAATTAAGGGTTTTTGCTACCAATTCTTTGGTAGCGAAAGACCGAAATTCTTGTAGTATACTATAATATACTAGCTTTTGCGCTTCCACACATATTTATGCTTATCTTATTATGTTTTTCTTTTTTACACATTATATATGTGTTTGGAATTTCGTTGTCAATTCTTCTTGTGCATGATATCAAATGCACAGTAGTTCTTGTATATATAGGATCATAAATATTTGCATTAGTCAAGATATGAGATTTGCTTGAATTTCAATTTTATAAATTGTACATACAGCTACATTCCATCCACGATTAAGGGTGCTATAATTGTAACTAAACTGCTATTAATTAGTAATAAACTGGAAGCCATAATGGACGAAAACAGTCGCACAACAAACCAACAAGAAATAAAGGTAGAGTCAACTACTAAAGGGCTAAATGCCATATGGGATGGCATATATATATATATATTAAATAAGTTAATAATTTATTTGTGTTTTTTAAGTCTCCTGTGACAAATAATCAGTCTCCTTTCCTTTCTCACTATTTAACCAAAAAGTTATTCTATATAGCCACCTAAACTGGTAAACGTGATCCCGTTTGCTTCCGTACGTGCAATGCATCTTATTTCAACATTTATAGTGGTCAATATATATTAGAGAGACAAATATTTCACGGATATTAAAATAAAAGTACTGCAACTTGAGATGTGTTTTGGACCTACTTGTTTGGCCCTTCTATAGAGACGTCATTGTATGGTCTTCTTTTAATATCTAGGCAGCTTCCTCGACCGATTGAAATGCTTTAATGGGAAATTTCGCATCGTTAGAAAGCTTATCCGTTAATCAATCATCTTCCATTTTAATCCCCTTTTTCATATACAAATAAAAACAAAACATCCGTAAATTCCGTATGGCCCCTTCAAAATTGAAAAAAAAAAAAGAAAAAGAAATCGCTATGGCGTGTAGTACTACCTCTATATAAATTTGCCATGCTAAAATCTTCGATGTTTGAGCTAGCCTTTAGTCCGAACTGCATACATACATGGTTTAACAAATGTAAAAAAGAGGCGCAAAATCTCAAAAGTCCAAGCCGCTTTAGTTTTCTACTATTTAAAGGCACATTTAATCTACAACTTTTTTTTTTTTTTTTTTTTCAGTAAGATTGAACCAGCACTAATCATGTGCTGATCAACACTATTTTGAGTATGAAACACATTATTTTGGTTGAGCACATTTGAAAAAGAAAATATTTCAGTACGTGGGACAAATTAGGTAATTAATTATTTAGAGAATACATATGAGAAAATAGTATTTAAGACGGTTGTAAGTAAAAATCAGTTAAGTAGTACGAAAACAGTGGAGAAACATTATTTCATCCGGCCAATTAGAAAGAAATATATATATATGTATATATAATGGTTATATTTGAAAACAATTATTGTAGAGGAGGATAAGAAAAATATTTAAGAAGTGACATATTTGAGAAAAAGTTTATTCAACAAAGGTAAATGAGGAAAAAAAATAATAGGACACATTCAAAAGTATAAGATTGAAAAAAGAAAAAAGAAATAAATAATTAAATGGACTAAGATGTACATTTCAAAAGTATAACACTTCTAAGGCTATTGTTTGGGCGCTGATTAGAGAACTAGAAAATTGAATATTGACAATATGCATAATTCTTAGAATGATTGCATAGCTAAAAGTTACTCTTTAGAATGATCTTCTTGTTATGTGTTCCTTTCAATAATAATGGTAAAGCCTAATCGTGCTGATAGAGGTGTTCAAATTCATTGGCACAATCGAATTCTCCTTTTTGGATTAAGGTACGCGTTGTTCAACTTTTGTATTAATTTCCAGGTTTTTTTTTTTTTTTTTTTTTTTTCAGCTCCTTTAGTATTGGTTTTTTTTTGATTAAACCAAGTTGATCATGGCGATATATCTATGATTATGATTGAAAAAGTTTGAGATTTTTTTGGGTGACATCGATCGTTGTGGATTGAGAGTATGATTCCGCATTTGTGGTTTATTTACTGCATGCATGGCAGAAGTCATCAAGTTCCTTCCATAACAGGTAGCTCTATGTTTTTAATAAAGTTACTTCAATGACTGTATATTCATTGTTCTCATGCAAATAAGTTAGCTTTAGAGATGATTATAATTGGTTGCTCAATGCTCTAAATCCGTAAAAACGAGACCGACTCGACTAATTAAAAATAAACGTAGAATAAACCAGGATTTAATGCTCTAAATCCATAAAAATGAGACTGACTCGAAAATAATAATAAAACAATCGCTTCGCGAGGGCTTAACAAAAAACTTATAAATAATTAAAACTGTCCGAGAACAATATTTTACTTGAAATATTACAACACTGGAATAAGTGGTGCAGTACAGTTATTGTACAACAATTACAGAAATACTGAAATTCACCTTATATAAGCTAATTTATAGTAATCTCTATGAGAAACTAGAACCGCTCAGCAACTCTAAGCTAAATTGCTATCTCAAACAGTCCACATAACTTAGGAGGGGAAAATTTAAAAACACAAAAATGTGAGCGAAGAGCTCAGTAGAATTTATAGACAGATATAGAAATAAATAATTAAATACAAAAATTTAACATGGAAAGACAACAAAACAACACTTACAAACTTACAACCATAAAACTCTAATGGTATATAATATATTTAATATATATATATATAAATTTAGAACCATTGTAAATAACATAAAATTATGTTATCTACTAAAATAGTTCACATGATTACCAACATTATGTCCTTTTCAATATTAAACACAAACAACATAAATTTTTCTTCATTTGCTAGTTCCAACAGTATAATAGAAATTCAATCTACTAGTGAAATACATAAAACGTAGCTTAAATACTCAGAATTTATAATTCATATCTCAAATAATCTCAAGGCCAAACTGTTGAGTAACAGGCTTTAGAAGAGGAAGGAAGAAAAATCCTACCTCATCAGGAAAATATCTACTGAACTAGATCCCAATACTTGCACCTCCTTGTTCTCGCTCTAATTGTTCCGAGGACCTCAAAAATTGCAGACCAAAAGTGGAACCCTAAATTTGATTTCCAAGTCGTTTTGCTTTAAAAACTTCAAATTTCTACCAAACGTCAAGTATTCAAAGGAGTTGGTTCAATTTCTTTCAAGATTCACTTAAGATTTTGCGGTTCCTCTGTGGTTTTAACGAGAGAAAGAGAGAAAAATAGGGCTGGTGTTTCTTCTTTTTTTTTTCCCCTTGCAGAAAATGAGCAAAAGAAAGGAAAATGTAAGAGAGAAAATGGGTAAAGGAAATATTAATGGGTTAATGCTACATAAACCCACGAATGTGTCTAGAACCTCTCAACCGGTGCTAAGCTAATGAACATTCCAAAATGTTCCTTGCTGAAGTCACGTGATTTTGAGGCAGAAATATCAGAGGAACTCAATTGTAAAATTTCTCAAAGTCAAAGGTAAAAATGTAATTCAAAAAGTTTGGATAAAGATGAAAAATTTTAAAAATAATCAAAATTTCATAAAATTAAATTTCATGACTAAAAGTATTTATTTTTATCCTCAAATATTTAATTTGGCACTCTAATAATCTCAATTTCACATAATTAAGCATAATCCCTCACTTTAATTTTACTGGGCGTTACATGCTCCGGACTTCATCTCTTTTCATTTGCATAAGGATTTGGTCCTACTGCGGTTTTAGATATGCCGAGGGATGTACAAAGTTATGGTTTAGGCTATCGTGTAGAGTTATGGTCGCCGTTGCTTGTTTTCTTTTGGCTTAGATGTCTATTTTAACTTAGTTTTTTTTTTTCCTTTTTATTTTAAAATAAATCTTGAGTCGGTAATTCAACGTGAATGGGATTGATAATGAGTGCCAATTTAATTAAGATGTTTTTTAGTGACTCCGATGTACTTGTCTCATTGCTTTTTCAAAAAATGGAGATTATTACGGGGTGCTGATTGTTTTTCGAGGAAATAGTAACTAAGCAGTTTATATGCAATAACCTGGCAGTTTACATGTAGTAACCTAACAGTTTATAAGATTTTTAAAAAAATAAAAAACATAATATCATATGTTTTATATATTAACATTATAAGCCGTTATCTTTTTTGGATGTTTGGTTTCCGACCGACACAATAAGTTTTGTGATATGAAACCAAATTTTTAATTTGTCGTGGTGGGTTTTCCATTTAGATAGCATTTGGTTTCTTTTTTTGGTTTTGAAGAACACCCCTATTAATTAGTTGTATAATTGATTAAACGAAAAATAATTTATCAAATTATTGGATTTTGATGAGCTTAATTTTTTTGTTTATGAAAGACTGGGTATGACAATTCAGTTTCCTAATGCAGGTACGTATTTAATGGTTCAACGAGTTATAAAAAATAATTACACATTAATTTTAAAACGTTTGTGTATTCAGAGGGTGCTTAAAAATTTTCTTTTGGTTCATTACTTGATGGGTAAGTGCGTATTTTTTTTTTAGTCTTAATTATAACAGAAAAGCATGTGTTTGAACATAGATCTTGTAAATGAAAAATAGTGACTACAAGTATGATCGAACCTAACTATTACGTACATAGCTTATACATATGCTCAAAACTCAACCAATAACTCTCTAAACAAGGGGTAAGCATTTCTCATATTAATTAATATTATTGAGGAACTTTTTTTTAACAATCATCAAGGGTAAGACATCAGAAAACAAATAATACATGAAAAAGGTTTGGCATGAACCTTGAAGCACCTAATTCTCTCTCTTCCTTTGATCACACGACATAAAACTAACATCAAGAAAGAAAAATACAACCAATTACCACGAAACCGTGAACGTATTTGTGTGTGTGTGTCGAGATTGTCACCATCACAATTTGCTAGGAGGAGATGGTGGTGATGAAATCGGAGGCGGAGGAGGAGATAGTGGTGGTGAAATTGGAGGCGGAGGAGGAGGAGGAGGAGGTGGTGGCGGCGGCGGCGGTAGTGGTGGAGGCGGAGGTGGTGGAGGAGGTGGAGGCGGTGGCGGTGGAGGAGGAGGAGGTGGAGGTGGAGGCGGTGGAGGAGGAGGAGAAGGATCAGATGGGGAATAGTAAGGATTATTAGTCATATTCTACAAGTTGGAGCCGGGAGGGAGAACAAGGAAGTAGTATTGGTTCTAGAAAGAGATCGGAAAATGTGGTTGTAATGTAATGCGTGGCTATAGCTAGAGCTATATATTTATAAAACTTATCGGCAAGTAGACAAATGCAAGTTTGCTGGGAAGGTCAACCTAGCAATTTTATTATTTTTATTAGAGATGTAGCTTTGGATCATGATACAATACATATGTATAACTGCGTGGCTTAAATTTCTAACTTAGAAATTGCCAATAAAGCCTATATTATTAATGACCAGAAATACGTGTATAACATCATGATATGTACGTATGTACCTGATCTCATTCGTTGTATAAAATATCACCAAATTGCAAAATATAAAACTTTAAGTTTCTCATTGTGGACGGAGGAAATGATAGCGAAAGAGATATGGAGATTAATTTAGTTCTATTGATTATTATTGATCAACTCTATTAAGAATTTCCAAGTGTTTGCTAGGTAATTGCGAAAGCTTTGAGATATGCTTGTCATGCACATATATCTGATTGATATATATATATATATATGCACATTTAATGGTAGTATAAACAAAATGAAAAAGAGACAAAACAGTTTTAATAATATCCGAACTAGATATTATCAGAGCTCGTATGGTTCATAAGTTTAAATAGAATAGTTTAAATAGAAATTTAAATTTATGAGAAAAAGTCATGTAACTAAAATATTTGAATAGTAGTTTAAACTTATAAAACAAACACGATCAATTTATCACTTGCTCTTTTTTTAGGCTTAGTCTAACTAGCTTTATTCTCCCAAAGCACTCGTGATACTTTTGAAAATTAGAGAAAATTACTTGTACTATCATTTTTTTTATACTTCTAAAATATAAGTTTATAACACTTAAGATTAATTTATTACTGATTTAATAAAAAAAGACGTGTTTTTACTAAGTCATTTCAAAGGCATAAATGTATGTTAGTTCTATTATGAGTAGTTGGTTGGTTCTCTCCCTTTGAATTGTACTGCTTAGTGTTTTACATTAAATTGGGCAATCATGAGCCCAGCCAGATTGTTTCCCCTCAAGAACAAGTAGATACTTTTCAAAAATATTTAGTTAATATGCCATAATTTTTAAGGTTGAATTGAATTTTATTATGGGTACTAAATCTATTACAAACATACTACAGTGACATAATTTAAATTTTGTATACTGAGTAAAATTATACTTGTACTTTTGTGTATTCATTCAATATTTTTAGATTTTACGGGAGTTTTTTTGGTTATATATATATTTGTGATTTTTATGGATTTTACTATTTTTAAATATCTTTAATTATGGAATTTTTTATAATAGTTTATATTTACTGGTATATGTAATGAACCTGTCTAGTACATACTGTCTTATAATATATCAGTTTTTTTTTTCTTTTTTTTTAATAACTAGAGATTGAAGGGAAAAAAAAGAGAGAGAAGAAAATTACATTAGGGCAATTTAGGATATAACATGTGAGGTGTGTGGAGAGAGATAAAAACTATATAATTAGTTTCTTTTTTGAATGAAATTTAATTGTATAATTAAATATGCCATAATTGTCCTTTTTTTGTTATTGTATGTGATGGTCGTTTTATCATTAAAAAATTAAAGAAAAAAGAGTGAATAGTAAAATGTGATGTGTAAATAGAACCACCATTTATTTAAAAATCACTTTTAGCGCTTATCTTTATTATTATGAAAAGTCCAAAACATCTCATACGTTTATAAAATTAGATTCACGATACCCCTAAAAAAAGTTCATCCAATGATTGGCTCCTTTCAGAAAAGATATGAGAGATGCATACCATTATTTTGTTGGTTTTAGAAAGGGCGTCAAGGAACCGACAGAATCTGAAAGCAGAAGAGGGATACCACATGTATAGAGTCAACATTCAACCCAAGTTTATCTCTAACTAAATTTCCAAACATGGCCAATAGCAAGAATAAAATCACAAATTATATACATTCAAAGCAAAAGCTTGATTAAGAGGAGTAAACAAACAACCCTTAACAAATCTTCGCAATTTCTAGGAAAAAAAAGGAGAAAATTGAAGAATTTATCCTTAAGAGTTCATGAGTTTAGATTTTTATCCTATACTCTTGAAATACCTTTTTGCTAGTATATTATTTAACTAAAAAAGTTATTAATCAAGAGTAAAAGGTAAAAGTCTTGATCCATACACTTTTAAAGGGTATTTATTTTCTTTTCCCGGTCTTAAAAGGGAGAGGGTCGATTTAGCTTGACTCTAAAACCCGATGAGCCTAGAGCCGGTCTGTCATGGCCTAAACTTTATAAGGCATTTTTAATTTTTAAATTTTTTAAAAAGAGGGAGTTTGGGCCGAGCCGACCTTGTCTGAATAAGTTTTCAGGTTTGAAATCTCAGTCAAGTCCGGACCAACAGCAACAAACTTCGAACCGACACTTTTAGTCTGGCTTAAACTTGTAGCTCTATTTACAAACCAATTGAGGAGCCATTAATGTTCACTTTAATCCAATTAGGAGGAGGGAGAATCAAGTCAACCAGAATAATATGAGGAGCACAACCTGGTTTTCCAAAGACGTTGTAGTTGTGAAAAATAAGATTGAGAATTATCCACGTACCAGTATGAAGAGAATTACCTTCTCTATACTGCCCATAGGAATCATTTGAAGCCTAAACCTTACTAGCATGCATATGATCCAGCAACAAGAAGTAATAGCCATCTTCCGAGAAGAAAAAAAATTGGAAGCTGAATGATTCTTCGAGAGCCGATAGTAAAAAACTAATCGAATCTTAACTGAAGTTTAGGCGAACACCAACAGCTTCCCAATACGAACTTAAAATTGTTTGTTCAATTTTTAGTTTATTAATTGGTGTCTAATTAATTGTATTATAGCACGTAATAAAATAGATTTAAATATCAAAATAAAAAAAAGTTAATTAATTAAAAATAATGTGGTAAAACATTATTACTTAGACACTATTTTAAATACTGAAGTTGATCGGGTAATTTGAATCCCAAAATTATGCCAAAGAAATTTAGCATCTATAATCATTACGCAGAAACAAGTGATCTAAAGTACTTTCTTCAGTTTTCATAAGAAGACAGACAAACCGAGCCGGAGGCAAATCCATACACTTTAAGAGCATCTTCTGTGGCCAACCGTATGTGGAAAATCTTCCAACGAAGAACTGAACGTTAATTATTAGAAACGAATATTCCAAGACCAAAAATGCGTAGCCCCAAGGATAATCAAAATTGCTAAGCGGATAGATATGATCAAATAATTATCCTTGTCAGCACTGAAGCTATATATATATATATATAACTGTAATTCTGTATTAAGAATGGCATCACAAATATTAGGAAAATGAGGATTTCTTGAGAAGGTATGTATATTACTCATTTAAGTGGAGATAGTTGCTTCAACTCATTTTCAGCAGCTTCTCGAGGTTGTTGTGCTTCTTCTTACCTGCTGTATCATGATGATGACATCTTCATCTTTCGTAATAAGGGTTAGAACTTTGAAATGTTGGCCTTTCTATTTAATCTTTATGGGGAAATTTCAGAAAAAAAATTAGCTTTATTTGATCAAAGGTCTATTTTACTGTTGGAATTTCAAACTTTGAAGCCAAAATTGTGGCTTAGGAAAGACTCACAACTTGAGCTGAGAGGTGAATTTATGTGAGAGAAAACACTATAGTAAAAAAGCTGAATTTGAATTTTGTGAGAAAAAATATTGTAGTAAAAAGTTTGAGTTTTGATTCGAGTATATAAAGAACATGTTTGAATATTATAATTAAGTTTCCCAAGTGCAAGTACGTATTTCATCGTTGAATGATTTATAAGAAATAAATATTGCATAGTACAAAAAGCTACTGCTTGGAAATTTTCTCTTCATTCATTATTTGAAGGGTAATAATTACGTATGCAGCTTAAATACACTAAAACCACAATCAATAACAATCTAAAGAAAGTCCCCTGAAAAAAAATATATATATCTAAACAAAGAGTAAGCATTTCTCATATTAATTCACATTTAATTGACGAACTTTTTTTTTTCTTTTGTAAGAGCAAGTACTTCAGGATAAAAAGAATTGATGCATCCAGCGGTGGAGCCAGCCCTCAATGTCAATGTCAATGGGGGTGTGACGATACACAATTTTTTTTTTTTTAAACAAATAACATGAAAAAATATACAAAGATATTGTAGTACAATACTTATACTTTTCAAGAATTATCAAATACATAGAGAATTTTAGAATATGGAAAAAAAAACTAATAATAGGACTTTGTCTTAAAACGTCATATTTATATAAAATAGGGAGCTTTTCTAGTATGATAAGAAAAAATAAACTGCCGGCAGTTCTCTATTTTTGACCATAAGATTTGTATAAAAAACTATTTGAATAGCATATATTTTTAATGTGAGATGATTTTAACTTGATCCAACGGTCCGAAACTGATGCTACCGATAGTACTGACCTACAAGAGAAGCGTCCAAATATAAAATAACTATTTATTTTGCATACTTTTTACTTTAATGTGACTTTGATTGATTGATAACACTACCATAGGCAGATTTTTTTTTCATTTACTTTTGCATTTTGAGGTTATAAAAAAATCATATCCTTTTAGAGTTAATCTTATTTATACTTATAAATTTCGAATTTATGCCCAATTCTTACCTTTCATCAGTCACCAATTAATTTTAACAGAAAATAAAATACAGAACAAAATTGTAAAATATGATGATATTTTGATATTTTTCATAGTCAAAATAATATTTTGAGTAAAAGATAAGTATTTAACATGATTTTAAAATGTGAAGCTATAACTTAGATACAATTTAGAATATGAAGTATATATTTTTTAATCTAAAAATGCAGGGTATAAAGAAAAAATAAACATAAAAAGCTAGCATATATATAAATGAGTAAAGTTGTTTGTAGAAGACCAATAGAAATAAAATTTTAAAAAATAAAGTTTAGTAGGGACATATATAAAAATATCAAATTTTAGTGGGTGAGAAATTGAAAAGTTAAAAATTTTTAAAAGGTCGAATTTTAGTTTTAAAAAAATCAGTGGGGGCGGTTGCATGCATCAATATTTCTAAAGGTGGAGAATTGGCGCCATATGCACCTTAAGGCTTGAACTACCTAATTCTCTCTCTTATTTTGATCACACGGCATACAAAATTAATATAATAGAAAACGAAAATACAGCTAATTACCACAGAACCCCACACACATACCGATCGTAAAAAAAACAGGCACAAGTAACATACATAAGTATGATCTCACAAGCAACTAGCTCTAAGTTATATATATGAAGAGTATTATAAGGCAGCACCCCAATAATAGAAGGTTACGTCCATATAATATAAACCCGATAATAGAAGGTGGCATCCATATATAACATGAATTCTACAGGTGGTATTAATAGTGAGGTTTAATGCTGTTAGTGGCGCCCCTAAATATTTTTCTAAATATATTGATCGCAGACGACAAATATTCTTTAGTATTTAGATGTGGAACGTCCGGTAGTCCGAGGTTCTTGATGAACTGATAGGTTCTTGATGAAGTTCCACGTCGTCGTTGATTTTTACAACTGTCATATTTTGCTCACCACAAGGGCTTGTAGTCTTAGTGATAGTCTCCCGGACATGTTCGCGTTCAGCACGAACCGATCTTGGGACACAGGTGGCGATTCTCTTCTTCGCCAAGCAGAAGAGGACGACGATGAGGAAGGCGAGAAAGAGATCACCGCCAAGTGAGACGAATACGACTGTATGCACCATATTGTGGTTTTCATCCGGTGGAGACAATGGTGATATATTGTGCAATTATATACATGCATGGCGGAGGTGGAGGCAGAGGCAGAGGCGACGTACAGTTGTAGTAGCATGGTGGAGGAGGAAAAAGAGGGGGAGGAGGAGGAGGTGGAGGCAGTTGGCAATTGTAGTAGCATGATGGTGGTGGTGGTAATGGCCGCGGCGGCGGTGGTGACGTTATATTGTGGCACGGAGGTGGTGGTGGTGGCGGGGGTTTTAGATTAGTCATGTCACAAATTGGAGGAGGAGGAGGGGGTGGTGGAAGTGGAGGTGGTGGTGGTGGTGGAGGAGGAGGCGGAGGTGGCGTGGAATTGTAGTTGCATGGCTGCGATGGTGGAGGAGGAGGTGAATTAGGAGGTGGTGGCGGGGGTGGAGGCGGATGCAGCGCGCAATTGTAATAGGATGGTGATCGAGGTAGTTGTGGTGGCGGCCGCGGCGGCTGCTGTGAAAGGTGTTGTTGATGATGTTGTATTTTGGCACGGAGTTGGTGATGGTGGTGGCGGCGGCGGCTGTGGTTTGGTCATGTTGCGCTCCAGGGATGGTGGCGGTGGAGGTGGAGAATAGTAAGGATAGTTGGTCATATTCTATAAGTTGGAGTCTGGAGAGGGAGAACAGTACCATAGGTACTTACTATAAAGATATCAGAAAATGAGGTAGTCATGTGATGCGTGGCTCTAGCTATAGCAATTTATATAACTCATTGGCAATTACACGAAAAGCAAGTTAATTGGGAAGATCAACATAGCACTGTTTTATAATTATTATTTTATTTTTTTATAAGCGATCTGGCTTTGGATTAACTTTACATATGTATGACATACATGGTTCAAATTTATAACTTTGCAAATTGCCAATAAGGCCTATATTTTTAACGCTAAAAAATACGTGTATCACATCATGATATGTACGTATATACCTAAACTCATTTGTTTTATATGACAAGAAATTTCAATATATTTATATGCATATATATTACTAATTTGTGGATGCAGAAAAAATGGTAGTATGAAAGATATTGAGATATATCTTACTATCTTACTCGTACGCATAAGTGTTAGCTAGTATACTTGCGAAGCTTTGAGATATATATACTTGCCATGCACATATCTAATTGATATAAATGTATATTTAATGGTAACAACAATATCGACTTTTTTTAATTATAAAAAAAACAATATCAACTTTTTTTCGGTTTTAAAAAAATCGGTGAGAATAGACAACTAGCATCAAAGCTAAAATTCGCATCCCAAATTAAGTCAGTATCAAAACAACTACTTATCCCATATCAAGCCCATCACTCTTTTTGTTTAGAAAAGACTCAGAAATGAAAACAAAAATAAATATCCCAAGGACAAAAAAAAAAAAAAAAAAAAAAAAAAAAAAAAAAAAAAATTAAAAGGTTTATAGCCGAAAGTCCTTTTTAATGGATACAGCCATAACTCACACCATGAAAGAGAAGTCTAAATATGCCTAGCTTGTAATAAAAACCTTCTGACCAAAAGCAGTTGGGGGAAATCCGAAGATAAAAAGCGTACATATAACTTTTTCTAAAATCCGCTGCTTGGGAAAACGATAAGAAGTCGATAAGTAATTAACGCTTTATAACAAAAAACACAGATGCTTATATATGATTTTTCTTTTCTTAATTAATTGTACAAATATACACGTGAACGGGAGCATGACTACTTAGTTTGTACAGTCGAAAGCGCAATAGCTAAGTATTCAGCACACTACGTATTAGCTAATATTATTAAACAGCAACTTGGCTCGGCGCAAAACATTTTAACTTCTGCTGGACACATTTCAGATCATTCAGGAAGACTATTCACATACGTAGGTTCACATTCGAAAAGACCTCCATCGCCAAGCCCCCAACTCAAAAGATACATTAGAAAAATAAAAATGCAAAACATATCAAGACTTCAACTCAAAAGAACATCGCAAGACAAAGCCAAAAACCACTAGAAACATGCAGAAAACTTATACAAAAAATAAAATAAAATCGAGCGAAAGAAAAGGAATTTAGGAAAGTTCGCGTTTCACGAATTTTGAAGGTAAATTTTTGGTTAAGACTGTATCATAATTCAGTTTCCTAAATGCAAGTTCGTATTTTATTGCATATTGCATAACATATAAAGTTCGTGTTCATATATATATGGTGCTCGTGAATTTCTATTCGTTCATTAATTGACGGGTAATAATTACCTACCTATATATGTACTCAAAATACACGCATGCATCAATTGTTAGAGAGATTGTAATATATCTCTCAATCTTGATATCACAAAATTGGATTAAAACACATTCGGAAAGAGTAGGCTGACGCAAGCACGCGCTGCAGCGCGGAAGAGTGCGCGCTGCAGCGCACGAACGCGCTGCAGCGCGCGTTTGGGCGCTGCAGCCTGCGCAAAACAGACCCTCGGG
>NW_010361652.1:302636-330672 GCF_000414095.1 Morus notabilis
TTTTTTCAATGTCATCCTTGTGCATCCGGATTTGGTGATACCCGGATCGCAAGTCTAGCTTTGTGAAGAACCTCGCCCCGTGGAGCTCGTCCAACAATTCCTCGATGATAGGAATTGGAAATTTGTCCTTCACTGTCACCTTATTCAATCCCCTATAGTCAATGCAGAATCGCCATGTCCCATCATGCTTTCTTACCAGCAGCACCGGGGATGAATATGCGCTACGGCTTGGCTGGATCAGTCCTTGAGCCAACATGTCGGTTACCATCCTCTCGATTTCCTGTTTTTGGAAATAAGGATATCGGTAGGGTCGCATGTACACCGGTTTGCTACCGGCCTCCAACACAATTCTATGGTCATGTGGCCTCACGGGAGGTACTCCTACTGTGTTTGCAAAGACTGCCGGGAAGAGTTTCTCCCATTCGTCCCATCTACCTTATTATCCTCCATCGATGTCCCTTCGTCACTCATCTTCAAGTAAAAAAGAACACTCTCCTCACCGCCTTGTTGAGCACTCTTGAGTAAGGTGCTCCCTCTCACTGCCCTCACCTCTGAACCAAGCCCACCTGTTAACAAGACTCGTTTATCCCCAACATGAAACGCCATTGTTTGTCTGGCAAAATCCCACTCGATCTTACCCAGCGGTTTGAACCATTCCGCCCCTAAAATGGCATCAATACCTTCCATCTCTAGTAGATAAAAATCAATGGTGAACTCCTCTTTTCCCAACCATATGTCTACCCCCTTACAAAAACCCAAAATGGCCAAAACGTTGTCCATTAGTGAGAACAATCTGTTTTCCCTTTTTCTTTTCAATGGGCACCCCCACCTCCCCACTAAACCTCTCGTGTAAAAAATTGTGGGTTGACCCCGAGTCAAACAAAGCAAAGAGAAGTTTACTTCCTAACTTACCCATGACCTTCATGGTTGGTAGTGTGGTTGTGTCGGCCAGAGCATGTAGAGTGATTGGAAACTCCTCTTCAGTTCCGTCCGCCTCCTCGTCCGCTTCTTCCCTTCTGAGGAGCTCGATAAAGAACAGTCTCTTGCACTCATGGTTGGGCGTATACTTGTCATCGCAGTGGAAACAAAGGCCCCGTTCTCTTCTTTGCTTCAGCTCTGCGGGCGAAAAACGCCGAACCGCCACACTCTCTGTGTTGCTCGAGAAAGTTCCAGGGGTGGTTGTGTGGGTAAACGTCCCTAGACCCTTCTTCACAAATGGGCTGGGCTTCCATTCTTTTTTCTCCTCTTGGGCCCGGCCCTCATACAAGCGGGCTAGTCTAATGGCCTTAGAAAGGGTCACCGGTCTCCTGGCCCTCACATCTGCCCGGATCTGTTCACGGAGCCCACTGATGAAGCAATCCGCCTCCTGCTTCTCCGTGAGCGAACCAGCTTTGCTTAATAGCTTCTCAAATTGCGCCCGGTATTCTTAGACCGTTCCCTTCTGTCACATCTTGCATAGCTCTCCAATGCATCCTCAAACGAGGTGGAACTGAATTGATCCACTAGTTCTTCTCTGAAGTCCTCCCAAGAAACGGTTCGCCTCATATCCTTTAGTCGACGGAACCATAATTGGGCTTCGTTCTCCAAGTGGAAAGCGGCTAGTCGGACCCTTTCCATCGGCGGAATGTCATAGAATTCAAAGTATTACTCCGCTCGTAGCAACCATGCCGTCAGATCGTCCACTCCATCATCCTTCAGAAAATCCAGCTTGGTGGACCGGGGTTGGAAACCCCCGTTCCCTTCTCCCCGAGCGTGATTTCCCCCAGTAGCCTCCCTCCGTGGTTGGCCCTGATTCACTGAGGTGGACTCTTCCCGAGTCCGGGCCGATTGCGTTAACTCCATCATCTGCCTCAACACCTGCTCCATCCCAGAGCTCAAGGACTCATACTGCTGTTCCAAGCGCTGAATCCTCTCCTCCACCATCGCAACTGGCTCTGATACCAGACTGTTAGGTTCCGGTGGAATTGCAGCTGCTCGACCCCGCCCGCGTCCCCGTAGCTATGGTTCCTGGTCAAGTGGCGCAAAAATAACAGAGGACAACAAGGAAATGCACAAATAGAATTTTGTATTCAAGAATGATCAAAAACGTGAAAACATACATAGGACATATAAATCCCATAACCGAATCTCTCTTTCACTCCCTCTCTACATGATCTCACAGAACCCAACAAACGGTTATAAGTGCTTACCACTTCTCACGCTATCACGATCGCCTATCACCCTAATAAACCAGTAGATCACCAAAAATACAAAAATATAAACTATATGAATACTACCTAGGCCCAATTATAAGGTCCAGCTTTATTTAAGTAGTAATAGTCTCACCAGACTGTAACACACAGCCATAAAGCCGAAGCACAACGGTCTAGACTCTCAATCAAAAGACTACCATCCTACGAATATCCTCCCGACACCAGGACATCAAGATAACATCTTTATATTCTGGTTTTGACAGCCATAACGGTTCAAATGTAACCCGTCGAGACCACTAAATATCCCGATCATCGGAATCACAACCATACTCCAAATCCAAATGAATAGCCCTATGGTCTGACCCAAAAAAATCGGTGTGAAACACTCGAGCATTTTGAAGCAAACTCTTCCATCCCGGATTCACTAAGCATCGGTCCATCCTTTCTTAAACATTATTCAGAAGATCATGACGATTATTCCAAGTCAAGGATGGCCTAATAAATCCCAAATTGACTAGTTCACAATCATTAATAACTTGCCGAAAAGAATTCATTTCATTATAAACTCTGTCACTTCCCCCCACCTTCTCCGAAAAGTGGAGAATTTCATTAAAGTTCCCCGCAACAAGCCAAGGAAAGGAAAACATACCATGAAGATGGCATAACAGCTCCCATGAACTAGCTCGTTTACTCCTATTAAGATGGCCATAAAACCTGGGTATACCTCTAATTCTTCCCATCCGGCATCTGAATAAGAGCATCAATATAGCCTTTAGAAAAACTTTTAATGTCCACCACCCATTCCTTACCCCACATAAGCACCAAACCACGACTCTTACCAACACTTAATCCACATGAAGCCCTCATTCAAAACTCAAACTTCCCTTAAGAGAACTGGCAGCTCAACCACAAAGTTTGGTTTCTAAAATAAAAACCAAACTTGAAGAGAAATTCTGATTAAGCATCCGGAGTTTGTCGGATGCTCGGGGACTCCCCAAACCCCGAGCATTCTGCAGCCTTCGTTTGAGCGCTGCAGCGCAAATCTTCGACGGAAAATGTGTTCGTGTGTTTTAGTGATCTGAAAAGGTCTCGAACCATTGCATCTATTTGTGATATGTTTTCTCACATATCTGAGCACTTATTAACAATAGAAATAACTATTGTTATAAGTGTATCAGCATATAAAAGATAACCATCAAATTGAAAAGGTATCTTTATGTGAAAGGTTGTAACACTTAAAGAGGATGAATACATCCCTGTCTTTATATGATGGACTTCAGAAAATACAAATTGATATACATTGTTCTGGAACTCAATATTTTTACTGAATATTGTGTTTAAGGGTTTTGTTGTATCTTGGGGGTAATTTGCCATTTAGAACTCGTTAGCAAACTTTGAGAAGTGAGGGCAAATAAAACCTTAAAGGAAAGTATGCCTATACGCCTCAAACCTTTCTTTCTGAATTCTCTATTCTTTTCATCCTCCCAAATCCGAATTTACCCAACAACATCAATATTTTTATAGGTGGAGAATTGGCAAGTACCCAATTCTCTCTCTTATTTCAATCACACGATATACGAAATAAATGTAATAAAAAAGAAGTATACAACCAATTACCACAGAAGTTAGAATCATATATATATATATATGTAATAATATCAATCGTTCCACCGAAGACCAAGGACTTGCAAACCAACACGCAAAGTAACATGCATAAGTAATAGTATCTCACAAGCAAGTAGCTTTAGTTAAATATATTGATCGTAGATTACAAATATTCTTAGCCATGTTGATGGTGTCCATGACCATGAGAAGTGGAAGGCCGGGTATTCCCAGGTTCATAACCCGAACCCGAATTAGTACTGACTGGTTCTTCGCGAATTTCCACTTCGTCGTCGATTGTCACTATCCAGTTTGCCCACCAAAAGGGCCTGTAGTCGTAGTGATGGTCTCCTGGCCGTGTTCGTGTTCCTCGACACAGACCGGTGGTGGGACCACAGGTGGCCTTCTCTTCTTCTTCTTCGCCAAACAGAAGAGGCCGACGGCGAGGAAGGCAAGGAAGAAAACACCGCCAAGCGAGACGAACACGGCAATATACACCGTGTTGTGGTTATTATCCGGCGGAGACACTGGTGGTATTGTGCAATTGTACATGCACGGCGGAGGCGGAGGCGGAGGAGGCGTGCAATTATAGTAGCATGGAGTAGGAGGAGGAGGTGGTGGTGGTGGAGGAGGAGGCGGAGGTGGCGTGCAATTGTAGAAGCATGGTGGTGGAGGAGGAGGAGAAGGTGGTTGTGGAGGAGGAGGAGGTGGTGGTGCCGGTGGTGGTGGTGGAGGTGGAGGTAGCGGGCAATTGTAGTAGCATGGTGGTGGTGGTGGTGGTGGTGGTGGTACTGGTAGTGGCGGTGGCGGTGGTGGTGATGTTACATTGTGGCACGGAGGTGGCGGGGGTGGCGGGGGTTTCAAATTAGTCATGTCACAAATTGGAGGAGGAGGGGCTGGTGGCGGAGGAGGAGGTGGAGATGGTGATGGAGGTGGTGGTGGTGGTGGTGGTGGTGGTGGAGGCGGTTTCAGCGGAGATTTGGTCTTCGTGTTGCATTCTGGGGATGGTGGTGGTGGTGGAGGCGGTGGCAGCGGAGATTTGGTCTTGTTGTATCCCGGGGATAGAGGTGGTGGAGGAGAATAGTAAGGATAATTAGTCATATGAGGAGGTATATATTGGTATTTACTATGATGAGGTAGGGATATGAGGTAGTTGTGTGATGTGTGTGGCTCTAGCTATAGCTATTTATAGAACTTCTTGGAAAGTACACGAAGACAAAATTAGTTGAGAAGATCAATCTTGCACTTTTTTTTTTTTTGATAGAATAACACCTTTTTTTTTTTTTCCCGATCGATAAGCAATCTAGCTTTGGATTATCACACACATGTACGTGGTTGGAATTTCTTGAATGCTTTGCAAATTGGCAATAAAGCTTATATTTTTAGCGGTCAGAGTGTATCACATTATATATATATATATCTACGTATATATACCTGTTAGATCACATTTGTTTTAATTATAAGATTGAGATCATGACCAAATTGCAAAATAAAAAACTGATTTCCCATGGGGATGTAGGAAAAAACGGTACGTGGTAGAAGATGTGGAGATTTAGTTCCATTAATCATAATTGACCAGCTCTAATTAGAATTTCCACTAATATATTAGTATCTTACCCGTTAAGTGTTGGCTAGGTGGAGAACAGCCAGTTTGACATTGCTATGCTTTTGAAAATTTTTTCTGTTGTTGTTGTGTTATTAGTTAGAAGTTATTGTGACCAGAAATATGTATGTGCTTAGTAAATTTTTTTCAAAGTTGCTGTGAATATCATAAGTAAAAATTTAGGTGTTTGGTAAACTATATACAAAATTATTGTAAAAATGTAATAATAACTAAAAAATACATACTTTAACACACTACTTATTATTAGTTTTATTTCTATTTTTATAGTATTCATAATATTTATACACCAAAATATTAAAAAATATATTTTTTCATTTTATTAATTAAAATATCTCTAAAAATAAATTGGTTTTATTTAAAGAAAAAAATTATATATCTATAAAGAAATTAAATAATGTAAAAAGAAGTTAAAAATAACCTCCAAAAACAACGCCAAACGATCCTCAAGCTTTGAGATATACTTTAGTCATTTATATTAGCAAATTTATTAAAGAAAACGAGACAATGCCGTGGTATTAATATTCAAACAAGATATTATTATTTTCTCTTTTTCCCGAAAGCATTCTAAGATGTCAAATACTATATGGGGCTGTTTGACAGCCCCTTACTTAAATTAAAAACTCAAAAAAAGTAACTCGAGTTACAACTTTATTTAAGTTCATGTTCTTTTAAGTTTGAACTTAAGTTTGGGACTAAAACTCGAGTTCAAGTTTCCTCTTTAACTCGAGTTCAGAAACTCGAACTCAAATTAATGAACAATAATTTTTCTATTCTTAAAAATGCTATAACTTTTTCGTTTTAATTCTGATTGAGATGATTTTTTTTCTATGCGTTGACAACGAAAAAACGAATAAAACCCCACCCATATACCCTATTAAAATTTTCCATCAGCATTGAGTTTTTATTAAAATACTATCTAAATACAAATTCAAGTTTTGACACACTCAAACACAAACTCAAAAAGATTCTTATCTCAAACCATAACTCAAATGTACACAACCAAACACAAACTTAAGTTACAACTTTAACTCAAGTTATAGCTCAAACTCAACTCAAAATCTACACTCAAGTTACTTAACTCAAAAAGGACAAAAGAACAACCCCTATATTGTTTGAAAGCACTCTAAGATACCTTTTGAAATTAGAGAAAGTATGTGGCCAAATGCCGTACGTAATTTTTATGTCTTCCGATTTATATATGCACGTTGGTCTTCGATTAGTCATTTATATAGCACATTAAAAATTTTAATATTTATGGCATAAATTTGAGGCTGAGTTTTTAAAATGTTTTGTCAAGTTGTTGTTTAATATATATAACCTATACGTAGTATGCTGAATCCATTGGTATTGCGTTTTCGACTGTACAAACTAATTAGTTACGGTCCTTTTCGCGTGTAGATTTTTCCAATTAAGATTAGGAAAATCATATATAGGCGTTGAAATTTTTGTGCTTTTGTTATAAAGCGTTTACTTATTAATTGTGTTATTGGCCAAATTAGCCAACATGCATGACTCAAACTTTTGAGGGCCGCTTCGATTTATGAATTCCTGGTGACCCAAAAGGAGTACTGCTTTAATAAACACGGTTAATAATGCATGTACTTGTGTGCCTTTACTGCGCAGTTCTCAAGTCTTGTATGATATATGTTATATCAAAAAGATTTTTTTGACTAATTAGTTTGTACAGTCGAAAACGCAATACCAATGGATTCAGCATACTACGCATAGATTATATATATTAAACAGCAACTTGACAAAACATTTTTTAACTTCTGCTGGCCACATCTCCACATCATTCATCCTAATCGTGTTTATCTTTATTTTATTTTATTTTTTTTGGTTCATCTTTTCTTATTTTCCTGAGGTTTTTAATGAACTGAAGAGAGACACCCACTCATACCTTATATCTATTACATAAACTTTATTTTTTTTTTATAATATAACTTGCAGACTACGTTGTTACAACGAAAGTTTCACACATGAGTACATAACAATTGAAAATGTCTATGAAATATGATCAATCCAAAAGCTTAATCATTTGAACCTTTTTTTAAAAAAATTGAGAGAAAAAGTACCTTCCTAGTCACATCCTAAATAAGTTGACACGCGAAGAGACCTCCATTCCGAATATTGGGATCTAAGAATTATTTGTGTTATTGCTTATGGTCATGACACACTACTTAAAATTGATAAAGCTGTACAGAAGGTGATGTTGGTCATTCTATCAGAGCGCTTGTCAAAGGACTCTCCGGATAAATAAACAGAAGGTTACTCCTTCACAGCCGTTCAATGCGAGAACTTTCAAAATTCTTGCAGCAATTGTAATGCGATTGGTCACTCTCTTACTAATTGTAGGAGAAATCCTGGCAAGACACACAACGATAATGCTATTATGTAACTAGTCAAAAATGCGCGCGTTAAAACAACAGTTACACAAATCGCCAAAAAAAAAAGAGGAAGAAAAAAGAGAAAGGATAAAAAGAAACAAAGACAAAAGTGGGAAAAAAAGATCTAAAGCAAACAACAGGGGAAAAAGACAAAAAAAAAAAAGAAACTTGGGCGAAATGTTTCGCAACTGAAACTGAAATTTATGATGATCACATGCAAAAAAAAGTTTATGTTAAGACACATTTGGGAATAAATTAATTTAGCAGGTAACTAGAAAAAAAAATATTTTAAATAACCGTAAGAAAAGTATTTAAAGGAGAAATATTTGAAAATATTTAAAAATCAAAGATCAAAAGATGCCCTAAAAAAAGATAAGGTGGGAAAAAGAAGAAAAGAAAAAGAAAAAACTTTTAAAAAAAAAAAGCTAAAAAAACTGAGGCAACGAAATGGAAGGGCATCAAAACCCCCAAGCAACGCAACAATACAAAAAGAATTCACAAGGATTGATGCCCTTTCACATCCTCTGTCCTGATCATCATGTCGTGAGACTTCAGCATCCAATATTAGACCTGATCCGGTGCATGCTGAAAGTCTAGCATCAATTTGGAGGGATCTTATTTGTTGTAATGTCATTGCAGTTTATCAAACCGGATGCTTCACAGGTTATGAATATTATACTATCTTGGCCAGATCTAGTGGATCATTACGTAGTGTTTTGGAGAACGAAATCTTAAAGTGGATAATGATCAACTAGAAATCAACAATCACATACTTGCTCAAAAGACGGAAATTGTTGTTTCGGGTTCTTGAGAAAAATTTGCAGAGCCTGATATATTGAGAGGAAAAAGTTGAATAAAAATCAGGAGAAGAAAAAGTCATCCCATGAGCTTAGAACTCGCAATGAAAAGGGTTCCAAATTGAGAAATCTTAGATTTTTTTTAATCACAGGTTGTTTCTTTGTTGTCTTAGTTTTTTATTTATTTATTTTTATTATTTTTATGTTTTAATTTTGTAAGTATAAAACCTTTTCTTTCTTTTCTTTTTAATAATGCTTAATTGCTTTTGCGAAAAAAAGAGGATATTGTTAACAATGTACTCTAGAATAAATTATATGGATGGTTCAGATAAAAAAGTTAATGATATCTGGCAAATTTGGTGCAATTGAAAAAGATTAATGATCAAACCATCGTTAATTCAGGCATAATCTGGAAGTTCATATATAGTGACTCGGAGAACATTAATGAATTAATGACCAAAACAATATTGTTAGTTCATGTACAATTTAGAGGTCAGTCTATCTGGTTTTTCCAATGTACTTACAATTTATAAACAAGATATTTTAGATGAAATAAATGTGCCTCGGCAATCTTAGACCGCTACAGAAGATAGTGAAAATATAGACTTCGTTTATTTCACAGGGTCAACTCAGTTCAACGTCGAGTACATCTTTAACTTGTGTATGGTAAACATGCAGTCTAAATTATATTTCTCATTCGAACTAAGTTAAACTATTTAACTTAAAATTTAGCTCTCCCGTTAAATTCACCACTTAAATCATTTTTAAATAGTAAAAAAATGCACACTATCTACTTTTCATATCTATTAAATACAAATTCAGATTTTATTCCTTATTCAGATTTAAAATTTACATACACATCCAAACGATGTTCGGACTACAGTTTAAATCACATATATAGTTCAAATTTTTGAGTCAAGTCAACACAATTCAAATAAACAAATTAAAGGGGGTGATAGATCCTTCTGAAGTTTGAAATTTTGAAGCAAACAATGCACTGACAATATTGAACAATGTATAGTTACTTAAAAATTAGGGAGATGTGGTCTTGGAAAATTAGAGAGGAAGATGTGGTCTTGGATTATCGGGATTATAAATTATAGCAGAACTAGATAATTAAGAAGTAATCTGGATGAATAGTTTCTGTCTTAAAAGGGCTTCGAGTGAGGAAGGATTTAAATTGAGGAATTGATAATGTTTTCTCATATCAGGGCTTTTTTTTTTGTAATTTTTTTTTTTATTTTTGTAAAGTTTCCCTCTATTTTTTTAGACCTTCCATGACTTACGTTTGTATGACTATCTTCCTGTTTTTCTTTTCTTTCAATAAATTTTTTGCTTACAGAAAAAAATAACTTTTATTTATTTATCCAATAGCATACATATACGTAGACCTTACACTATATATGGAGATACAATGTTTTACAGAAGCCGCAACCACATTGCACAATCGACATAAATTTCTATGATCTTGTCTAATCTAATAAATAAGAAATGCCAAACGACTACTTTAGTTGCTCTTTCTACAGTCAGTTCTGATCTCTCCGTTCGATCCGGTAAGAGGGCTGAGATTTCCCATCTTAATCATAGCTTTACCAAAATCCAAAAGAAAGTTTGCAAGACTTGAGCTGTAGAACTCTCACTGTCGAATCTGTTGAGCCACCATTTTAGAGCTCTTGATCAGAGTGCAAAAAAGAGCTTTCTTTTTCACCATGTTTACGCAATAAGCATTGTCGAAAATGTATTTCGTGGTCACATCAAGAGAAGCTAGGCTATCATCTCCACCTAAACTGGAACAATTAGCCTTCAATGATTCAGCATAAGCTGAATCTATGTTTGTCTCATTATATATGCGTGTTCGAAATGAGAATCAACGTGCACCACCCACAGTGTGAGCTCCTATGTATTAGGGCAAATGAAAACACGAATTATGATTAGTACTTGTGTTTTATACGTACATGTAGTATTAATAAACTTGTTTACAAAGGGAAAAAGGTCAAAAAAAAAAAAAGAAAAAAAGAAATTACAATCAACAATACCTGAGAGAATAACCATTTCTTCGGTAGTAAAACCCTGTTTGAGAAGGAAGATATAATAGTGCTAAGATCTGAGAGGGCGGAGGGAAGATCGATATTAGCGGTAGTCCGGTTTGCTGTTTTGGAATCTCGTCTGCCTAACAGAACAGTCCATGTGGTGCCTCCCAACTTGCTGAATAAACAATTATATGGGCAACAATTAAGTGTGTGTGTGTATATGTGTGTGTGTGTGTGTATACATATATATTATATATTGATGAATTTGGAAAAAAGAAAAATAGTATTGCTCGTCTTACTCGAAATAGTGTTTTTAATTACTATTTTAACCCTACATTTTAAGCTTAGAAAAAATGCATGCCGTGTTTGAGCGGAGGCTTAGTGTAGCTAGGGTGCGAGCATTTGTGTGCCAACTATGTGCGTTAGTTCCTTGATGTCAATTTTCCTTCTTTTTTGCTTAAAAAAATGGCATAATATGCGTTTTGGTTGTTCTGATCATTGTACTTCTGAATTTACTTTTATGATAAATCTATACCTTAATTTCATGTATACCAGTTTTGACCAATACCTTTAGCCTTTAAAAATTATCGTAAACTGATAACCAAACAATCCTAAAGTATATATTTATCTTTAAAGATAAGTCTTAATATTTTTTGAATAATGATATTTCACCGCGAGAGAAAATATGAATTTAATATGAAATTAAAGTTCAAAGGTACATTACAATGTTAAGAATATCCAAAATACATTATATCTATTCTTAATAAACTTAAAGCACACGGCATAAAATAGCAAATAATCCATACGTATGTATTAGTATTAGTAGAAGAAATACTGTTTTTTTTTTCTTTTCTTACATTATATCTAATTAGGACAGTTTAGGCGTGCATTATTAATTTACTAGCATCGTTACCGGTAGTCAAATTTATTAATTTAATTTGAAATGAACTATATATCTCTTAGAATTGTTTAGTTTGATCCCCAAACAAGATGATGAAACTTAATTCACGTGATAGAGTAATATAAGTCAAAAATAAAGAATAATTAGTATCTTACTTTAACAACAGAATCACGAGCAGCAACAACTAAAATATCAGCGCAAGAGACCTTTCCAGGACATTCTTTTTCAAGTTTAGTTTTAATGGTATCAATAACGTCAAATCCTCTAATTGAATATTTGGGAATGCCGTTTTCTCTCCTATGAAATCATCTGTATCGTCCAACAATACGGATCCATCACAGCCCTGTTCAAATTATATATGCAGACATTTAAATTAACATATATATTATTATTTTTAATTAGTAAATAGAGAGAAATGTTAATTGATAAAAAAAAGAATAGTTTATAATCATATTCTAACTAAGTTGACATCCATTATAAGCAACTCGACGTAAAAGCTCTTCTCTTATTTATTAATAAAAATAAAACAAGCAAAACAAAATAACATCCATCCATAAAGTCTTACAAAAAAAAAAAAAATGAAGAAAGACAAACAAAAAAACCTAACGCAATGAAATAGTTCCACCCTTTTAATCAAAAGAGCTAAAAGAGTGCATAATTAAATAGTCCTATTTACGCAACTTGAAACCCTTTTCATTGCCAGCAAAGAGAGCATATTAATTTCTTTTTTTTTTTTTTTAAAGAGCGTTCGAGGTAAATCAGAAATCTCATTATTGACGCAGGGAGAATGATAGGAGCAGGATCATTCGTCATTGGCAATGGCAACTGTTCCACATAATTTTCTTCAGAATTGCAGTTATAAAGGTCAACGCCAGAATTTTGAGCATTGTCTGCAGATTCTTCCAGCTTAGTACTATTGTCGTGCAGAGATTATATATTGTTCAGAATATATTTGTGCTGTTTCTCTGATTGAAATATCTCGTATAATAATTAGCTCATACGACATTGAAAGTTAGGCGTAAGTATAACACTATAGATATTCTAGCAATTAAGAAAAAAAATTCTAGAGTTACTTAGCTATATATCTATAGGTTATTGTTCATTTCTGACAAGTGCACGAAAACATACATATATATATATATATATATGTAGAAAGAGAGAGAGAGAGAGAGAGAGAACTTACATTGATGAAGCAATCATGGAAATGGAGGCGGAGTAGTGAGGCTCCCATGCGACGGTCATTGTCTACTGCCTCGAATACTTGACGCTGAATTACATTGAGGGCATTTGGGCATGAAAGCGAATAAAAAAGAGGCGATAGCTCAGCGGAAACCCTTGTTCCTAATAGAAAGACGATCAAAATGATGGAGAAAGTATACGAGGAGAAGGAAGCCATGGCAAGGTGGAGCACGGCAAAACCTAGTAAATATTCAATTTCTACCTTGTATAGCAGGTCAACTACTGCCTGTGTGTTCAATATTTATAGATGAAGAGCTAGCTAGTTGTCAACTATCATTCCAATAAATGATTTACGCAACTACAATCGGGAATACACACACACATTCACACGATATTTAAAGAATTAGCTGACTTTTTAATGTCAAACCTTTTAATTGTATAGTTTACATGGTCTATTGCGCCTTCTCTCCTACTCAATGATTGAAAGAAAGCGTGCGATTTATTTATTCTTCGATAAGGGAGTTTACCTCTAAGACATCTAATTAATATTGAGGTATATATATACATATATATATATATATATATGGGCATAGAATTACCACATTAAGTGGCTTGGAATGGAAAATATTTTTTTTTATCGATTTCCACTATTAAATCAGTAGGTTCAGAAAAACGAATAAAATATAAATTAATTATGTATATCAAGTGTCTTCAGTAGCTTATCACTTCCTTCGATATTTATCTGCACATAAATTATATAAATTATAAATGCAGTAGCACTGAATTTAATTAATACATATATAGAAAGAAAAAAGGTACTAATTTCCATTTGGAATATTGTAACATCATTACCTGACAAAATGACTCAATTTTGCTTCAAATCATGTTCGGATAGCGACCAAAAATATCGGTGATCTTTCCTTAAAAATGGTGGTACATTTCTAGAGATCGAGGATATAAAAAGTCAGCCGGCAAATTACAAAACACACCAGCTGGCGGCTGATCACTACAAGTTTTACATATATTTTGTCAGCGCGCGGCGGCGCCAAGTTTTATTTGTATTTTAGAGTATTAGTTACAATTCTCATTTACCAAAAAACTGAAATTCAACAAGAGAGGAAAAAATGAGCTTGGAGAAAGTTCCATGCATATGAATGAGTTCTAGACTTGTACTTACCCCACACACACACGCGCGCGCACACACAAAAGCTGTTATTTATTAGTACAGCCAAGCTGCGCCTGATCTGGGTCGTTGGACCGAGACTTTTATGCTATGTTTGGTAGGAATGAGAGAAAATAAGATAGAAAGAAAATATGAAAGTGATGAAAAATAGCAATGATAGAAAGGAAATTGATTTTCTTTTATGTTGTTTGGTATGAGAAGATGAAAAAAAAATGAACTTACCTTCACTTATTTGGTATTGGAAGTTAAATTGGGAGGAAAGAGAAAATTTTACTCGTAAATTACTTTTATACCCTTAAATTTTTTGCTTGTTGATGGAGAAAATAATAGTTTAGTAACTTTACTCACTTTAAGTAGTTGTCCCTATTTTTCATCTCATTTTCTGCCCATTTGTGGAAAGAAAAAAATGATGAGACCTACATGTACTATTTTTCACTCCATTTTCTCTTCTTTTCTCTTTTCCCTCTAACCAAACAACCTACATTTTTATTTTTCCTCCCAAAATCTCTCCACCTTCTTCTTTTCTTCTATTTTTCTTTCCTACCAAACATACTCTTAAGAAATGAGGTCGTGAGAATCATTCCCAATGCAGATTAAGCTAGGCTGGCACGTACTACTATATTTTAAGGCTCTATAATAAAGTCTAAACGACACAAAATAATAATGAAAAGGATAAAAAAGAATCTAAAGTCAAGATGCTAGTCATGTTTTACATTTTATTTATTTGAACCTTCCACAAAAAGTAGGAACTGATAGTGACCGTTACCATTGGTCAGAAAATGCAATTATCGATTAAAAAGAAAAAAAAAATGCAATTTTTTTTTGGGGGAAAACCATATGCCTACAGCAGAAATTAAGGAATGCGACATGAATTGTATTTGGAGGTGTTAATTAGTTTTATTGCCACTTGTTCACTTCATTCTGGCACTAGCTAGTTTCTAGTTTTTCTTCCTCGGTACTTTGACATCCGCAATTCCGCGTCTTGTTATTGTTTGCGCTGACTTTAGCGATATGGAACTAGTATCCAATGATAATGCTAATTGATATTTCCTTACGTACGTCACTCTAATCCTCAAATCTAGTTAAATAGCAAACATAACCGACAATACTCTTAAGTTAAATAAGCACACGCCCAGAGAGAGGGGAAAAACATTGTTCCACCATTCCACCAGGTAATTCTATTCCCTCTCATATGTCAGTTTAGCTGGACCACCCAACAAGTGTGGTTGGCATAGCACAAAAAATTTTAGGTCGGGTATAGGATGACTCGTGATTATATTGTGCTCCATTAAGGACAACATGAAGTGATAGGCCGTGTCAGGCTCATAATTTTAA
The DNA here is from genome assembly GCF_000414095.1 of Morus notabilis. Classification (NCBI taxonomy): domain Eukaryota; kingdom Viridiplantae; phylum Streptophyta; class Magnoliopsida; order Rosales; family Moraceae; genus Morus; species Morus notabilis. The sequence goes on from NW_010361652.1 coordinate 317,867, forward strand.
ATATGTAGTTTAACATGACACAACGCGACAATAAACATAAATACAATGGGCCAACACGACAAACACAATCTTTTTTCTTTTTTATTATGTAATTTTCATGAAAATTTTACATGTTCTCAATAATTAAAAAAATTACATGTCTGCATAAATATATTTAATTCATTTGACCTAAAAACTATCAATCATTTGTTGAAGATTTTATAAACTACTATAAAGAGAAATATACGACACAATTGACATGTATAGATACCAACACGGGCAAATATATAGAAATTAAGGGCACGTTTGTTTAACCGTATTAGAACACCGTATTGTATAATAATATTATATTTGAAGAGACCATTGTATAGTATAAACTAATACGAATGGTAAATTAATATGTTCTATGTCATATTATTGAATACTGCTTATTTTTTGTGTATTGTATTGTATTATTTTATAGTGAATCGATGATTGATGTCAAGGATGTGCACGACTAGAGATCAAACTCAGACGGACATAGGTTCATACCAAAACCTATCATTGTTGAAAAATTGAGGAGACACAATGCAAATTTATATTTTTTTAAAAAAATTACATTTTGACCCCAAAACTCTTACAAAATTACACGTTGACCTCAACATTTTTTAAACATTCAATATTGGCCCTAAAACTTTTGAAAAATTATATTTTGATTTTAAATTTTTTTCAAAACTTATATTTTGATTTCAAAATTATTAAAATTTTATATTTTAACCTCTTATACGTTATAACACTAAACATTGTATTATATTATAATAGCAGAGCACAATAGAAGAGATGCTAAATACACACTCTCTTTCAGACTTTCTTTCAGATGCTGCTCTATTCATTTGACATGTGGCATTCTTAGTCTATCTAACAAATACACTTAACAATGACTCACTTTTTCAATCATATTTACAATACTGCCATTCTTCTAATTTTATTTTTTGTTTATTTTTATTTTTATTTTTTTTGTCAATAGAAGCTTTTTATCGTCATAACTCTTCAACTAAGAATCCTGCATCTATGCTTTTCCAGCCCCCCAAAAAAAAAATCCTACATCTTTGGTAGATGGAACCTGCAACCCAAAAACCATTATTGTGAAAAATTATCACCATCACCAAGAAGGAAAAACCTAAATGCAATGTCAGATTCACACAAAAATAAAAAGGAAAAGACACCACAAAATCTATCCTAGATCCATGGCCGGCGCCCCCTGTCGTCTCGCGAGCCCACCACCACACGAACCAGGCACCATCTCGAACTCAGGCCGTCATGAGATCCTCCATGACCATTGCGAACCCACCATCTGCACGGCGCAGACTGCGCCTCCATCTCGCCATGGTTTGTCGAACCTCTTGTCGGAGTTCAACGAGTCGGCGTCGTCGGAGAAGATGGTGGCCCTACCGATTCAGAGAGAACATTGGCCCTGGTTTGCACGCACATGCCCCTTCTCCAGCAAATCTCCTATGATTTCTCTTGTATTTGATCTTTGTGGGTAGTTGCTTTCTGGGTTTTCGGAAAGTTACTACCTTGAACGATTTCTGAGATTTTATGCTGCTTGGTGTGATCCGTACCATAAATATAGTTTAAGAAAATCAAATGATGAAGGAAAAATGAAAATTATTTGGGAAATTTGGAGGGTCTTTGCACTCTTTCGGAAGAATTTCACCAATTTTGAGGGATGCCAAATAGATTGTCTATGGTGAAATGGTTTGATAGAGTTTCAGCAGTAGAAATCTGGTTTGACATAGGGAAAATCTGGTTTGATAGAGCTTGAGGACCCAACGGGCACTGTCCTAATCGGGAAAGCTAACAAATTCTCAGGAAACGGAAAAAAAATGCCTAAACAGTGTTGTAAATATGATTGAAAGGGTGAGTCATTGTTAAGTTTCTTTATTTGATAAAATCAGAATGCCACGTGTTAACTGAATAGGGTATTATTTGAAAAAGAGTTTGAAATAGGATATGTATTTCGCATTCTTTTACAATACAATACACTTTATACAATATAATATGAACTACCAAACATGTCATAATTAATCTTATTACATCATTGTAATGGAGCCAATACATAATTATAACATGCAATTACCAATTTACCACACCGTTACATTTTTTTTAAACTTAATTGAAGGCAACTACACCGCTTACAAGTAATCTCCGTAATGTTCTAAGATCAGAACACAAAGCCATATATATATATATATATATATGCATGAAAATAATAATATTCATGGACAGGAGAATATAATTAGTTTCTTTTGCTGCACTTGCGTCTGATCTCTCCAGCAGAACCAGTGAGAGGGCTGAGTCTTCCCATCTTGACAATGGCTTTCGAAAAATCTTTCAGAAACAGTTGTGGGCTCCTGCTGTAGAGTCTGACCAGATTATCAGTTGGGCCGTTGTTGAAGAGCTGTTGGTCAGAGTGCAAAACACCCTTTTTATTCACCAAATCCCGGAAGTAATTGTTGTCAAAAGTGTTTTTGGTTGTTACATCAAGAGGAGCAAGTTTACTGTCCCCATCCCCAGCCTTTCTTGGACACTTTCTCTTCAATGATGTAGCAAAAAATGGATTTATGTTTGTGTCGTTGTAGATATGATCCCTGAATGATAGGCAACGTGCTTTACCGATTGTGTGAGCTCCTGTATATATGTATATATAGGAGTTAGGGTACTTAAAGAAAAAGGGGAAACAATAAATATAACAATTAATTATTAGGCTATTAATAACATGTTGCTTATATTATATGATCGATCCTTTTTAAAACAATATACGAATATCGATATATTATTGAGTTTCCATAGATAATATTGAAGAAATATACATATATATATACATGTAAAAAATTTTAATATATTAAGAACTCACAATGCATTTTAGCTCAAAGATAAAAGAGAAAAAAAAAGGAACTAACTATGCATCTTTTATTTTGAAATATAATTGGAATACTAATGAAATAAATAATCAAGATAGAATAATATAGTTTCCTTTTAAAACACGCTTAAATAGTACTTTTCATTTTTCAGCGTATTTTCAGATTTTCATTGATATTTTTTTCATGGATTTAGAGCCCCGATAGTAGCAGAGCCACAGGGAATCGACTCTTGTAACCCTTACTAATATCCTTTGAGCATCCATATTCATTCTCATTGAGTTAAAATATCACTACTCACATGAAGTAAGTCCCGCTAAGTGGATAGGTGAGACTTACTATTTGTGAGTGATGCGGTTCTATCTCTATGGGATGAATACCATGTTTGATATCCTTTTTTTATGTTATTCCAATACTATCATACAGCGTCAACTAAAATATCATGTCAATAAAAATCTCATGTCACACTAATTAAAAAGTGTTAAAATATTTTAACTAACATGACAATGATCTTATTAGAGGACACGAAATGAGACATTAATCGGGGGACATATGGCCTTAATCCGGAGCAACACAATATGCTTTAGTGAGAGTACATGATGTCCCCACTAAGGCTTTTTTAATTAATTATATTTATAGGCTTTGTTCGCTTTTCTAATTCGTGTTTTTAACATGAGTTGAAAAGTAAATTTACGTGAGAGAAAACATTATTGCAAAAAAGTTGAAGTTAGATTTTTATGAGAGAAAATATTGTAGCAAAAACTTGAATTGTGATTCGTTTTGGTCATAATTTTTGTAAAATTTCAATTGTAGCTTCCTTCAATAAGAATTTTTATTGTACTTTCACTTGATAAGAGAAAAGTTATAGATTATATGTTTCATTCAATAAAAACTCTTTTGAATTTTTCATGTTGTGTACCATTGAGCCAGGACATCTCTCTCATATATATTGATCTTCCTTGCCTTACATATATTAATGTTGTTGATTTCTTGTTAATCATTGCTTAAGCATGTTAGTTTGTGATGGTAAATTACATAGGTTTATTGAGAGAGGTCGTAGGGTAAATTAAACGAAATAGGTAAGTTACCTGAGAGAACAACCATTTCTTGAGTGGTAAAGCCTTTTCTGGAGAAGCTAGATATAAGGCCTGTAAGATTTGAGATGGGAGAAGGGAGGTCTGTGGTCGCATTATTTGCACTTGCTGTCCTTGAGTCTCTTCTGCCTAATTCCACTCTCCATGTTGGAAATGGAAATAGAGGTGGAATGTATTTCCCATATGGCTGAGGTCGCAACTGAAGAATTAATATTCCAAAATTGATTGAACATTAGTATTTTATCCCCCAAAAAAAAAAAACCATTAGTGGAACATGGGTAACAATCAAGGGCATAAGTGAGGATAGAAATAACTTTCTAAGAGTTTTGGATATATCTTAAAAGGTTAACCTTATATGCCTTTATTTTTTATATTTTTAAATGATGTGAGAGTCAAATTTATAATTTTACCTTTATTTACAATGACATTATGAAATTTAAAAAAAAAAAGAAAAAGAAAAAATCTCTGATTAAAGACAATTGAGAGACATATTCTTACCGCATCAACGGAGTCACGAGCAGCAACTGCTAAAATATCAGCGCATGAGACAACTCCAGGGCATTCTTTTTCTAGTTCTTCTTTTATTTTGTCAATCACGTCATATCCTCTCACCGAATCCTTATTCGGTGCTGCATTCTTCTCTCCTATGAAGTTTGTTGTGTCATCTAATAATACAGATGCGTCACAACCCTGCTCAATTACATGCATACATAACACACAATAAGAGTATACCTAGCAAGATATTAGTATCAATAATACATGCATTATCTCATGAGCAAATGGAGCACTTAATAGAGCTTAAGTTTGAAACACATTTCTAAAGAAATCTCTTTAAAAAATGGGGGGAGAGAGAGAGAGAGAGAATTTAAAGTACTTGAATAACTTGATTAGATTTTTTCCTCATCTATGGATATATATATATATATAGGCTTGATATATAAAAGGTTATAACAGTAAAAAAAAAAAAAAGGGTGAAGTAAAGAGGACTTGCATTGACAAAGCAATCGTGAAAATGGAGGCGGAGCAATGAGCCTCCCATGCGAGGCTCTTTTGCCACTGCTTTCCGTACTTCCCTTTGAATTATATTGAGGGCTTTTGGGCATGAAGCAGAATAAAAGTACTCATTTGATAGATTAGCAGAAACCCTTCCCAATAAAAACAAGATAATGAGGAACGAGCTGCAAATAGAGAAGGAAAAGGAAGCCATGACTATAAGACAATTATGATTAGTACTTAATTAATTAGCTAAAGATAGAAGTAATTAAAGGATGCAAATTATTCTTGTATCCTTACTAATTTGAGTGATCTACAGTTCTGGGACGTGGTTCTATTTATAATATATAGACATAGCTAGTTGTCAACAAAAAAAAAAAAAAAAAAATCAGTTAGGTGATGGTTTCCACTATTTTTTGTCCCCACATGATGCTATTTGATGATAATTGAAAGAAATTAATTGGATGAAATAGGCATTAACGATATTATACTAGTTCATTAGTGGATAAAGTATAATTTGAACACAATATATTATTTAGTTCGCAATGAGCACGTTTATTTGCAACAAACACTCATTATTCCTTAATGTCTAAAAGATACTGGGTAGTTATAATAAATTTAGCTAGCAAGAATCGTATCTTTTGTATCCCTTACCTGATGAAACTAAAAGAATAAAAAATAAAAAATTAATAGTTATTCACTTTGTTTTATATAACAAGATAAAGGATATATATGCCGACACATCTCATATCTAGGACAGTTGGACAGAGATTGATTAAGAAACTAAAAAAAAAAAAAAAAAAAACGGATAACAAGGAAATCAAGGAAACAAGCTGGCTGGCGTTTCCCTTTGATTACCAATATATATATATATATATATATATATGTATATTTTGAGGGCATATCATATGTATAAGATGAATTAATGAGAGAAAACTTAATTTCTAGCGGATTCACTACATGCAGTCGAATCCGTTTAGAAAACCTGTCAGCCGGCTGATCTCCATTATATAGTCTCTTTAGACTTATAATTAGAGGAGATACTGAAGGCATTGAAGCATTCAGACTAAATTTGTTTAACCTTACACAAGAAATCCCTACTCACTTGTATCTTTGGTTGTTAGATGACCTCTTTCTCTAATAGTTTGCCTCCAAATACACTACAAGAAACAACACATTTAGCGGCGACGCTTTTAACGACGATAACTGTCATCGCTAATTGTCATAAAGAGTGGGGAGGAAACCCCTGGAATTAAGAAGTGGGCCCCACTTCATGTCGTTACTAATACTAGAATGATGTATGCAAAAATTTATTCCATTTTTTTTGGCGACAAATTAGACATTTAGCGACGAATTTATTACTTCTGAGATAGTAAAAAATATTATGTTACTTTAATGTTTATCTTTACAAGCAAAATCAGCGATAAATTCAACAAACAAGAGGAACGTCAAGTGGCCAACCTATCAGGGCCGAAAGTTATACTTTCAGCATCGACACGAGAAGGTAAAATAATATTTACATTTTCATTGTGTAACAATTTTTTTTAAAACATTTAGTTCTTTAACTTTTACACCAATTGGACCAATTCAATGATACAGAGGAACCCCGAGACCCGACAGCCGCAGTCGTTGATTGACAACTGGTGTGATCTATATTTCCGTCAAGGTAATGGTTGGGCCAATAAGGCTGCTGCGGCAGCATATGTGAGTATATATTTACGAAAAGTCTTTCAAAATGTTCTTATTCATTAACAAATTCTATTGTCAATTAATATTTACTAATTACTAATAATAGGGCAAGATGGTAGATGAGGGACAGACTCAGGTGTCGGAGTCTGGGTCAAGCTCCTCCACCAGTAACGTCGATGAGATTGTTATTCTTGAGAATGTTCTTGGGAACCATAGGGGTCACCGCCTGGGAGTGAAACCTAAAATGACTCAGCGACGTTCATCTTCTACTTCTTCCTCGTCCGGATCACAGTCTGAGATGCCTACCGCATGTTTAGCTCCAGATATGCAGCAGTGGCTTTTGAGTTTACACGCCAGCCATACGGCGTTGGTCAAGGAGATGATGGAGCTACGACCTAGAGTTGAGCGCACTGTCATTTCACCCCGCCAGGAATTGTGCTTCCTAGGACCGATGAAGAAGATGATGAAGCTGAAGAAGAAGAAGATGGAGAAAATGTTAACTTAGGATATTAGGATCTTATTACAGTATCTTATTAAACTTATACTATTTTTATTTATTGTAGACGTTTGGATATGTATGTTTTATCTATCTGTTTCGTTATCTGTCTATATATTATTATTAATACTATTATTATCCACTTTTTAATTATTTGGCATTTCTATCATTTAATTAAATTCTAATTTAATTCAAATTTAAAAAAACCTAATTTCCACTTTAATTCATAAGCTGCAAAAAAAAAATTAAAAAAAAAACTACAGAACAAAATAAACAACAAAAATTTTAAGCTGCAAAAAAAAATTAAAAAAAAAACTACAGAACAAAATAAACAACAAAAATTTAATTAAAAATAATAATTAGCTACAACTATTTCTCTGTTCGAAAAACTTTTGGTGTCGTCATTAAAATGTTTTTCGTATTTAAAATTCGAACAAATCCAACTCTTTTTTGCGACGACATTTTTGAAAATGTCATCACGAATAGTTCTATTGACGTCATCAACAATCTTTATCTTTGATTTGGAATTAGCGACGATACATAGTCATTGCTAAAAAACTTTTAGCGACAGAGAATTAACGACGACTGTTTAGCTGACAAGTCGTCGTTGAAAATCTTTTAGCGATGACAATCATCGTCACTAAAAGTCTTATTTCTTGTAGTGATATATGAAAGTCTAATTATAGTTATGATATTATATATATATATATAGGCTTTTTTTTATGTCTCTCTAGAGGGACCGTCCCTTCAACGTAACATGTAGCTGTCAAAACATAATATGACAATTATTGAATATAACATCGACGTTAGAGGAAAGTAACATAATCTTTAGGTGACTAAATTTTTTAGTGTTACTTCTCTCCAATATCGATGTTACGTTTTTATACCTACATATTACGTTAGAGGAACTTGTCACCGGAGGATAAAAAAAAAAGCCATGTGTGTGTGTATGTTTCATGAAGCAAACTCATAAGGAAAGTTCTGATTTCATTTTATTTTATTTTATTTTTGAATGATAGAGAGGACTCAGCTAACATAAAGGATGTGAAGCAATTAACCCATAAGTAAGACTTGTCCTACACGAGGACCCTCACTCTAACATTATTAAAACAAAAGGGGGGAAAAAAGTCAATACAAGTAAATAAGTAATCCATCCTAAAGGCAAACATAGTTTAGGTCACACTAAAAAGATCCTGAAAAGAGGCCTCATTGAAACACTATAGAAGGGGGGGGGGGGGGGGGGGGGGGGAAAAAAGAGGGATAGGTTAAATCCACTAAAGGGAAATTGTTCTGATTCTTGTGTTTTTATATTATACTGGTTGAAAACATGTGTTGTGCGTGTGTGTATTTAATATGTTATATTTTTTAAATTTTTAGATATGATTCTCTAAATTTAGTTTTTTTAATAAATTAAATTGTAGATATTTAAAATTCAATTATAACTCTCTGTGCTTAGAATGATAAAAGTTCTTCACCGAAAAAAATGATAAGAGTTCTCTTAAATCCCAACAATAACCTTAAAATGCGGGACTCAGTAGTGCTTTAAATCATATATAAAAGGATTAATTAAAAAAAATTTCATTGAATTATACCTATTATAATACTTTGCCTTATGATATTTAAAACATAACATTCGTTCTACACTGAAATGAACTATGAAATGGTAACAAAAATGCCCACTTTACATGTGGCGGGGGATATGGACAGGGATCATAAGTAAAACTGTCGTTCAAACCTTGATCTTAACATTCATCACTTTGAGATGTGAATGGGAAAAAGAGGTAGCTAGAGTTGTAGATGAAATAAGAGTACTTTGTATAATGCAATATTCTTTGATATATTTCTCATAACAGTTGGAAATCATAAGACATTTTTGTTGGGAATGGTGTCCTAGAAGCATAAGATGTAATAGGATATTTATTATTTATTTAATAAAAGAGTTTATTCATTATTTTATGTGCATATATTTATGAATATTTTATGAATATCAATAAAAATTCTATGATTATTTATGTGACCTTAAACATTATATATAAGTGTTATATACGAGAGGATAATGTTTAAGGATAATAATAAAAAAGCAATGTTCATAATGAATTTAATTAAAGTTCAGAATCTTTAATTAAAACATTATTAATACATGTCATTCCCATTTAGAATAGAATGGTGTTATCCGCACTGTTAATATGGTGAGATATTGAATGAGTGTATTTCGCACAATGAGATTATGTGGAACAAGGTGTTGGTAAAAATTTGGATTTGGGAGGATGAAAAGAATATAGAAAACAAGAAGAGGGTTTGAGGCGTATAGGAATACTTTTCTTTAAGGTTTTATTTGCCCTCACTTCTCAAAGTTTGCTAATGAGTTTTAATGACAAATTACCCCCAAGATACAACAAACCCTTGAACACAATATCCAGCAAAAATATTGAGTTCCAGAACAATTATTAGTCTGTATTTTCTGAATGCATTAATTAAAGACAGGGATGCATACATCCTCTTTAAACGTTACAACCTTTCACATAAAAATACCTTTTCCAATTTGAAGGTTATCTTTTATATGCTGATGCACTTATAACAATAGTTATTTCTATTGTTAATAAGTACTCAGATATGTGAGGAAACATATCACAAATAGATGCAATGGTTCAAGACCTTTTCAGATCATTAAAACACACGAAAACACGTTTTCCGGTAGCAATTTGCGCTGCAGCGGATGACATTCACGCTGCAGCACTCGAGCTTCGCAAAACAGACCCAAGAGGTCTGTTTTGTGCGCGCTGCAGCGCATCCCTACGCTGCAGCGCTCGGGCATCACAAAACAAACCCGAGAGGTATGTTTTGTGCGCGCTGCAGCATGTCCGTGCGTGCTGCAGCGCACGCTTGTGCGCGCCTATTCTCCCGAATGTGTTTTAGGCCAATATTTTTGTGATATCGAAATTGAGAGATATATTACAATCTCTCTAACAATCCCCCACTAGATTGTAATATTTCTCCAGAATTAACAACGATAAACACATACATACATGAAAGTATCTTTCGATTTTAACCTTTACTTAGTGACTATACTTCAAAGTATTCACAAGACAATAGTGTGCTTTATATTAAACTTAGTCTCTTAAGCAAATACCGGAAATATATCACATATGTGTTATCCCAGACTTAAAACTGTTTCAATCGTTTAGTACTATTCCGGCCTTGTGCTCTATCTGGGATTGATGAACATTTACAAGACTAAACCAAGGTCTTGTTAGGAACGGCACCATTCCTTATGTTCACTTAGGTGAAGTTTGAATTATATCTCTAGTTACTATGAGACTCAAACTCCATTAAGAGTATAAACTCAACCTCAACCACATAGCTATTTTTGCACCGATATCTTGGAAAGGACTAATTAAAGTTCGGCGCTAACCCGGTCACATAACAATAATTTGTTTTTACCCATTTAACTATGGAATAGCGGTACAACTATTACATAGTTGGGTTACCATCATTAGTGACTCCTTCAAAAAAAGGTTTCAGTCCCATTCCACTAGATGTTTCTTTGACTAAGTCTCTTGAAAGACCTTTCGTCAAAGGATCCGCTAGGTTCTTATTTATCCTAACATAAATAATATTGTTTAACATATTCATGTCTCAAGCTAATATGTCTAGATTTTTCATTATAAACTTTGTTATAAGCTCTAGACAAAGTAGCTTCACTATCGTAGTACCAAGATATAGATGGCATCGGTTGTGGCCACAACTCAATATCAAGCAATAGATTTCTTAGTCATTCCGCTTCTTTGCCTGCAGCGGCAAGTGCTATAAACTCACTCTCCATTGTAGAGTGAGTTATGCACGTTTGTTTCTTAGAAGCCCAAGAGACGACTCCTCCTGCAATTGTGAAAATTCAACCGGATGTGGATTTATTATCACTTGCACTTGTTATCCAACTTGCATCCGAGTACCCTTCAAGTACGGTCGGATAGTCATTATATGACAAACTCAAGTAAATGGTTCTTTTAAGATAACTAAGTACTCTTCTAATTGCATTCCAATGTTCAATACCCGGGTTACTCGTGAACCTAGACATTTTGCATACCGCAAATGCTACGTCAGATCTTGTACAATGCATAGCATACATTAAGCTACTAATTGAACTAGCATAGTCAAGCCATGCCACTGCTCTGCTTGCATTCTCTAGTAATTTAATACTAGAATCATATAAGGTATTTGCTTCTTTAAACTTCAAATGATTGAATTTAAGAAGCACATTCTCAATATAATGAGATTGACACAACGAGTAACCCCCACTATACTTCCTCACTCTTACACCTAAGATAGTATCTACCTCACCAAGATCTTTCATCTTAAATTGTGAAGTTAGATATTTCTTGGTATCATTTACCCCTTGCATGTTTGTTCCAAAGATAAGCAAGTCATCAACATATAAGCATATTATCACACCAAAACTATTTGTAAATTTAGAGTATATGCATTTATCCGCATTATTATGCTTAAAACCATGAGATAAAATGACATTATCAAATTTCTCATGCCATTGTTTTGGTGCTTGCTTTAAACCATAAAGTGACTTGACTAACTTGCAAACCTTCTTTTTATTTCCAAGTAGTACAAACCCTTCGGGTTGTTCCATATAGATTTCCTCAACAAGATCACCATTTAGAAAAGCCGTCTTAACATCCATTTGATGCACATACAAATTGCATATTGATGCAATTGCAAATAGCACTCTTATGGATGTCAATCTAGCTACCGGTACATATGTATCGAAATAGTCTATACCACACTTTTGTTTAAAGCCCTTAGCTACCAATCTAGCTTTGAATGTTAGTATAGACCCATCGGTACTGTACTTTCTTCTAAACACCCATTTGTTGCTTATTGGTTTTGATCCCAGAGGAAGATCGACCAAGATCCAAGTTTAATTCGAGATAATCGAATCCATTTCATCATTCACGGCCTCTCTCCAAAAGGATGCATCCCTTGAAGACATAGCTTCATTAAATGTCTTTGGATCTTCTTCTATATTAAGCAACAATGGTATTTTATTGAATACACCATTTCTATCTCCTTCAACCAAAAAGGTTAAAGCTTGAGATGAAATAAAATCCGGTGCTAAGTCCTTTTCTTTTCTTTCACGTTGACTTCTTCTCGGTTCGAAAGATGTCATAGACTCTTTCCTTTTATTAGTGGAGGTACCGGGAATGTCAACATATGGTCGATTAACATTAGATTCTAATTCAATGGAAGAATCAAGGCTAAACTTGTTCTCAGCAAATTCAACGTCTCTTGATTCCATAATAACATTAGAATCTAGATTCAATAATCTATAAGCCTTGGAATTTTCAGCATAACCTACGAAAACACTTCTAATTCCTCTAGCTCCTAACTTTGATGATTTAGGGTCAATCATTCTATAAAAGTCTAGACATCCCCACACCCTTAAATACATCAAGTTCTTTCTTTCCATACTTCATATGGAGAGACATGTGTTTTCATAGATGTAATCCTATTGTGAACATGACATGCTGTAAGTAAAGCTTCCCCCCATAAATTATTAGGCAATTTAGCATTAAGAAGCATAGAGTTAATCATATCGGTAAAAATTTTATTCTTTCTTTCAGCCAATCCATTTTGTTGAGGAGTAAA
>NW_010361652.1:330929-332051 GCF_000414095.1 Morus notabilis
TTTGCTTGTATACAAATTTCACACTTATCATTTTTAATATATTTGCAATTAATCAAACCATGTTTAGACATATATTTCAAAGATCTAAAATTTAATTGTGCTAAATGTGCATGCCAAACATCAAAAGAATCAACAATATAAAGAGAATTCACATCATCTTTATTATTATTACTTAGTTTGTACATGCCATCACAAGAATATCCCTTTCCCACAAAGATCCCATTCTTAGATACAATACAATTATTGCCCTCAAGTACAATCTTAAGCCCGTTCTTACACATAAGACTAGCGGATACAAGATTTTTCCTAATATCAGGAACATTGTTCAAAGTAAGCTTCTTTTCGGAAGTAAAGTTAATCTCCACCACTCCTCTCCCGGCAACCATCGCTGCATCATTACTCCGCATGAGAACCGTTTGTCCTTCCTTTTCCACTTTGTATGATAAGAACATAGTCTTGTCATTACAAACGTGGATTGTGACACTGGAATCAAGCCACCAATCGGAGGATTTAGATGCAGCCATGTTAGTTTCGGTAATCATGCCAATTTGCAATTCCGAGACCATAGCACAAATGTCTTCAGATTTCTCTTCAACGGCATTGGCATTATTGGTGTTAACTTCTTTTTTCTTCTTGTATCTGCAGTCATTTTGGTGATGGCCTTTCTTTCCACAAAAGAAACAATTTTCAGAAAATTTCTTTTGGCCATTACCGGGCTTTTTGAACTTCTTGTCATTATTGACTTTGAAATTCTTTGAAAACTTACTAGCTTCAGCAACATTAACTTTAGAGGAATCTACATTTTTGCTCTTGGAATCACGAAACTTAGTATCTTCTTTGATTCTCAAGTGTTTTTGTAATTCCTCCAAAGTTATGTCATCTCTCCTATGAAGGAGTTTCTTTCTATAACCATTCCAACTTTGAGGCAATTTAGCAATAATTGCCCCCACTTAGAATGATTCAGAAATCTCAACTTTTAATTCACGAAGCTTAGTAACAATGACTTGTAATTCATGTATTTGATCTAGAACGGACTTGGTATCAACCATGACAAATTCAAGAAATTTCAAGATGAGAAATTTATCCGTACCTTCCTTCTCAGTTTTGTATTTGTATTTGAGA
>NW_010361652.1:332100-332463 GCF_000414095.1 Morus notabilis
AAGAGTGTTGAGAATATGACCCTGACACATGACTTCATCATCTCCACGCTTCTTCCTTGCGGTCTTCTATTCTTCAGAATCATCCTCCTTTGGTTCAGAAAGTGGCTCCAATTTCGGATCAAGCACGTAGGCGATCTTAAGCACGATGAGAAGGAAGAACAACTTTCCCTTTCAGTGGGTAAAGTTGGTACCATCCAAACGATCAAGTGGCTCCAATGTGAAAGGTTGTAACGTTTAAAGAGGATGTATGCATCCCTGTCTTTAATTAATGCATTCAGAAAATACAGACTAATAATTGTTCTGGAACTCAATATTTTTGCTAGATATTGTGTTCAAGGGTTTGTTGTATCTTGGGAGTAATTT
>NW_010361652.1:333091-342402 GCF_000414095.1 Morus notabilis
TTAAACACTCGAAAATAATTAATTGAGAATTAATTATTATTTAAATAATGTGATTATTTAAATTTGAATTTGAACACATCTAGATTTATCCATTTAAACTTATTTGATAAGTTGTTCAATTTAGAATTCAAATTAATTTATGTTTGACTTAAATTGAAATTTGAATTTGAGTCAAAATTGGACTACAAGATAAAGGATGATTTTCTCTTCCTTCCCTATCTGAAATTGGCGCCACACAGGGATGAGAATCCCCTATCTTGGCCGGCCACACTTAAGGATAAGGGAATGAGAGATTTTGTTTCAAATTCAAATAGGAGATAATTAACAAGCTTTATCTTGGAGATAGAGATTGGATTCCTTCTTGAAATTTGACTTTTACTCTATAAATAAGATAATAGTAGAAAATTGTGGACACAATTTTTGAGATAATTTTTGAAAGAATTTTTTGCCCTAATTACAGAGGCTAGCCGAAATTCTCTTAGAGTGAGGGAAAGAAAAAAATTTTCTCCAAAAATTCCACATCATGCATGTGTTGGTATTTGTAGAAATTCGAGTGTTTATTGTAACTCGTTTTGTCTCATGTATGTCCACACACACGTCTTCATGGATTCTAATAATTGACGTGAAAGACATTAATTTTCTAAACACAAAACTTTAGAGCAAGGATTGTTCGAGGTCAAAGAACTCAAGTTATCATCCGAGTCGACCTCCAGGTATTTTTCCTAATTGAGTTCTTAATAAATGAATTAATAAGATTAATTTATTCGTGCATAAATTAATATAATCTATAGAGTGTCTCAAGGGTTTTATGAAATTTTTGTTATACACGATCCGCCTCCTCTCACGCTTCTGCATCCGAATTCGATTCGGAGACCAACAATTTTTGTGTTTGGAATTTCATTTGCAGGCTCTGAAAGCTCAGATAAATATAAACAAGATGTCGCCTTCCAGTCAAGAATGAGAGCTCACAGTCGAACCAGAGTGAAGTTTTTCTTTCAAATTATGTGGATTGATGATTTGTTCATTCATTAAAATGTTTGTCAAATAATTGATTATGAAAAAAGAAATGGAAAAAAATAGGAAAATCTCCAGTTTCGTCCAAGAGCCTGGTAAACATTATTTTTTTTTCAAAAGCTGATAAGAAGACTTTGTAATGAATGATCTATTGGACCACTGGTTACGTCTTAAATCTAATGTTGGAACCACGAAGGAGATTACGTTCATCCTTGAGAACACTTCCTAACCGGAAACAGTGCCGGCCTTACCTTAAGGCAAGTTAAGCACTTGCTTAAGGCTTCATTTGATTCAAGGCCCCAATTAAATTTTTTCTTCTTTATTTTTTTCATTCAAATTAATAATTGGTTAATGCTTATGAATTAATGCTCAATTTACTAAACCTACATATATATATATATATATATATATTTATAAAGCACCAGTAATTTTTGGAGAGCCACAACAGTTGTGGAAACAGTTGTGGACGTTGGAACTTAGAGAAATAATAAGATCTATTTATTAGGCATTATCAATCTTAAAGCTCAAAAACTATTAAAGGCTTATTAATCCAAACAGCTTTTCCAACAATTATTAATATCACTTTTTGTTTAGGGAGAAATTTAGAGTGCTTTTTTATAAGTTTAATTATAAAAAGATATTTATTAAATATATTTATTTCAAAACCTACAGAAAGAGGGAAAAAAACCTTTAATTAAAATGTCTTATTTCTGATTTTGAAAATTATAGACAAATAAATTTGTTTATTTTATGATTTCAGTCATAGAAATTGTTAGTGAAAATAAAACCAAAACTAAATTTAATTATTAACATTGCTTCTAAAAAATACAAACAAAAATAAGTTTTTAAAAAGATTTAATTTAATTTTTAATTTTGTAAGTGTATCTTAAAGATTTAATTGTTTTTCTTAAATTTATAAAATGGCCCCTTCAAAACTTTTTGCTCTAAGGCCCCAAGGGTTCTTAAGCGGGCTTGTTTTTCACTCTTTTCGCTCTCGTTTTTTTTTTTTTTTTTTTTTTTTTAAAAGGGAAAAAATGGAGAATTTACTCTTAAAAATATATAAGTATGGACATTTATTTTTTACACTTAATAAATATTTTTTTATTAGTGTAATTATTTAACTAAAAAAATTATGAATCAAAAATAAAAAATATAATTTACACGTTTTTAAAAGATATTTATGAAAATTATCATGTTTCCTTTCTTTTTCTTTGGTTTTCCTTACCTACCACGACAGACCCTTGTAATTTTCTTCTTTTTTTGTTCTTTTTTTTTTTCAACTTCGACTGTCAAATGGCGTTGCTTTGCAAGCAAGCTTCCTTCCTTTTCTTTTTGTTTAATTAAAGCATTTGGGCCTTGCACATTCATTTGGTCTCGCCTAGATCTGGGGCAGACCCCAACAACATATTGTTGTGGAAATCTCAACATGTAATAAAGTGACAATAGAGCGATGATTCCATGACCATAAATTAAGTATCAAAATTGGTTAACCGAATAACTAAAATCAAACTAGTGAAATAAAAAGATCAAAATAACAAGAATAAAACAATTAACTATTATTCAGGTCTATGACTCACTAAAACGAACCGTATCTGAAAATTTTTATTTAAATTAATTATGTTTATTCCTTATGCTGATGTGAATTTCTCTAAATTAATCATTAATTTTTCTCAAGCATCAATAATAATATCTCATACATGCAGATACTACATCTCTATTAAGATTTTAACGTGCAGCACGGGAAATTTTAGCACTGTATGAGACATCATAATTATCTCTAACTTATAACATTCCTATGGCATTCCAAACAAGGGCATATTTAATCATGACCTCTTGGTCTCAAACTAAGTACCAAATCATTCAATTGTTAATAAGATAATCACAAGCATTAAACACAGAATGAAACACTCAGCATAATTAGGAAATAACTAATTAAAAATAAGAAAAAATTCAAAGAATCATAATCCGGCTACATTGTAATTTCATAAAAATAAACTAAATTGGTTCAGACATAATTAAAGAATAAAAATAAAAAATTAGAAAATTAGAAAATAAAACCGATTAGAGGTATCATAAGTCTTCAAGCTTTTTCTTCTAAATTTTCTCTCCTCCCCCTTATAGCCTCAAAAATACCTTCTCCTCTTAAATAAAAGCCTTAAATAAAAAACCCAGCTAAAAAGTGACCCCAAATCCCTAAAATAATGTTCTCAGATATTTTTTTTCTATCAGCTCTCCAATAGGGCTTTTTGTTTATTTTGGTACTATTGAATGTTGAGTCTTGCCCTTCATATATTGTGCCTGAGGGCGTCCAAATGCTTTGAATTCGCCGCAAAGAGAGATAATGAAAAGTGAAACAACCTTCTGATCAGCTCGAAAAGTTGGGCGGAGAGAAAGAGTTGACGATGTGGCGATACGGGAGAGGCTATATGAGACGGTGCGCACAAAAAACGGTGGAGAGTGAAATCCCTAAAGAGGAGGGTGGCCTTTGATTCAGACTTCCTTTTGACTTTCTCCCCCTTTTTTTTCTGATTTGAAATCCCATTTAGGCTCCCTCTTGTCCTTTTTCACCTAATTCAAAAACAAATAAGGATTAAAACATTTATTAGGAGAGAAAACTAAATAAAATCAATATAAAATGAAATAAATTGACCATTAATGATAACTAACATTGCATTTTCTTTTTGCATTTAATTTGTTCTGTGTATGTTTTACTTCTTTATATAAACTGCTATGTAATGTATTTTCTTAAAATTTAAGAAATTTTTATGATATTATTATTATTTTTATGTGAAGCTTAATATGAATGAAGTTAAATTCAAAATTTATACATGTGATATATCTATTTCAGATAGTGGAACAACAGCACTATCCTAAAATTTAAAAAAATATTTCTCTGATTTAAAATCAATAAAAATAATAATCAATATAATATCAAGTCCTGTAGACATAAATAAAAATAAAAATAACTCTATTTTATAAAGTTATCACATATCATATATAACTGGTAAACACAAGTACTACGAAATAAAATGATAATATGAGATGCCCTTCCAGATGTCGTATAAAGTAGAAATATCCACCTAATTCTCAAACACACAATTCCAAGTCTCATATTATAAATCTCTTCCATAGTACTAGTGATCTCTTGGGCCATTAGAACTACTTGCTAATGGGAAGCTCCAACAGGAACGAGGATGGGGATCTCAACCAAGCCCTCATAGCAGAATCATCGACCAAAGAAGACAACGGAGGCCAAGACTTCTCGTCCAGGCTCTGCATCGAGTCTAAGAAGCTATGGCACGTCGTCGGTCCCGCCATCTTCAGCCGCGTCGCTTCCTACTCGATGAACATCATCACCCAAGCCTTCGCCGGCCACCTCAGTGAAGTCGAGCTTGCTTCGATTTCTATTGCCAACACTGTCATCGTCGGCTTCAACTTCGGCCTCCTGGTAATAACTAACACATGAACTTGTCATGTGAACTTTGTGATCAGTGCGTTAAGAATTAGAAATACTGATATGTTCAGTATTTCATTCATGTTTTTTTAACTTTAACTTCCAAATAATAATTATTATAATTGATATGTATATGTATATAAATTAATGATTGGTTTAGCTTTAAAAATACTGATATGTTTAGTTTTTCCATTCTTCTTCTTGAATGATCCAGTTAGGAATGGTAAGCGCGCTAGAGACGCTGTGTGGACAAGCTTTTGGCGCCAAAAGGTACCACATGCTGGGAATTTACCTCCAGAGATCATGGATTGTGTTGTTCCTCTGTTGCTTCCTCACGTTGCCATTTTACATCTTCACAACTCCAGTTCTAAAACTGCTCGGGCAATCCGACGCCGTGTCGGAGCAGTCGGGCTTGGTGGCGCTGTGGCTGATCCCTTTGCACTTCAGCTTCGCGTTCCATTTTCCGCTGCAGAGATTCTTGCAGTTCCAGCTCCAGAACCAGATCATTGCATGGGTTTCCCTAATGGGGCTGGCGGTAAATGCCTTGACAAGTTGGCTGTTGGTTTATGTTTTTGATTTCGGTGTCGTCGGTGCAGCAATTGCTTTGGACATCTCATGGTGGTTCATGGTTTTGGGATTGTTTGTTTACACTTCCTGTGGTTGGTGCCCCCTCACTTGGACTGGTTTCTCTGTGCAAGCCTTTGTTGGCCTCTGGGATTTTGTCAAGCTCTCTGTTGCTTCTGGGGTCATGCTTTGGTATATTTCTTATATTTTACTTCTCTACTTTTCAACTTGCCTTTTTCTTTTTCTTTTTCTTTTTTTTTCTTTCTAATAATGACGTGAGATTCAAATAAAAAATAAATTAATATCAATACCTTGAATCAAAATTAAAGTTCAAAAATAAAAAGTTAGATCAACAACTTTTTTATTATATTTTTTTCCTGAAAAAGTTTATTATATTTTGATTGAGAATTCCGTGGTGAAATTTGTTTTCAATAAATTCTCTCAATTAAATATCTTTATATATATATATATTGTTTTAATATAATTTTATATAAATATATTATTTTAATGTAATTTTAATCAGATCACTAATATGTATCCTTACCGTTGAAAACTCATATTTTGAAGATATTTCGAGTTTTTGACAATTTAATTTGTGTGACGGCTTTTTCAATTCCCTATTTTTCATTTATTATCATACATATAATTTTCAAAGAAAAACAAAAGATATTTTTAAAAGAGCTTACTTTTTTTTGTTGGTCTTAAAAAAGAGCTTACTCAGTTGCAAAAGACATGCTAATGAGTACGAAAATGTTCTTGAGCAAAAAAAAGGAAAAAAAAAAAAACGAAAAATGTTATGCCTCTCTCTTCGATGCTTTTATTAATACTAGTTGAATCATGTCTCACATGAGAAATAACTTTGTAAATTTAATTTTGCGTTAAAACACATAATTTCTTTAGAAGCAAAGTCCATTAACTGAAGTAAGAAACAAAAAAAAAAGTATTTTACAAAATATCGAAAATGAATTAAATAGTTTTGACCAATGCCAAAGGGAAATACAAGTAAATAGAAATGGAATATACAAATTTTCCATATTGCACAGATAAATATCAAGAAAATTTTCTTATTTAAGAATAAAGATAAAAAAAAAAGGAAGGGAATATCAAGAAAATTTTCTTATTTAAAAAAAAAAGATAAAAAAAGGAAAAGAAAGGCCAGAACAAGTTGCTCAAGACCTTCTTTTCCTTCATTAAAAAAAAATTAGTGCCATTTAGTGAAAAATTAAGGACATGTTTAGAATTGTCTTCATCTTGTTTTGAAAATGTTTCTGCATATCGTTTGAGATAAGAAAATTAAAAGGTCTCTAAATCTTGTTTGGTTAGTAAATACTTTAAAAAAAAGAACGATAATAAAAACAGTGAAAATAATTTTTGTTAAGAAAATAGAAAGTGGTTGAATGTAGTTTTTCCATTTTCATTCTCATTTTTAAGCTATAATTTAATACACGATTTTTAAAATATACCAAAAGATAATTTCACCTTTTTTACACCTAAAACAATCATTAAGAAAATTAACTAAACACAATTTCAGAAACAATCTCAACACTATTCTCAAAAACTCTTATTTTCATATTTTTAAGGAGTCGCATTTTTATTTGCATACTAAAAATAAAAATAATTTGAAAACACTACCAAACAGACTCTAAAGGATCAGAAATTAAGCTACAGCCTAAAATCAAGGGGCTCCTAAAATAATTTGTTGTTTAATAGATCTAAATATCAAAGTAAAGAAAAATGATGCAGGGGCTCCTATCGTTGTTTAGTCGTTTAGGCACTCCTATTGTCGTTTAGTCACTTAAGCTTCCGTTGTTTAGTCACTCTTCATTTTTCTTGTCATTGTCCGCCCAGCAAGTCATTTTCTTATGTTGTAATCCCAGCTATATATAGCTAATTGTCATACGTATTTGAACTTAATGAATTTTACCTTAATTTGTTGAGCCAATTGAAGTTTTGCTATTACTTTGTTCTATGGATAATAGGGCTCGGCTTGCACGGCCGACCCATCTGGTATAGCCAGAAAAGACCCAGCTGCCGCCTACATCAGGTTTGGTATCAGAGTCGAGGCTTTCCCAAGGCATGATGACCACCGGCGAGGCCAGCCTTCCCTGGATTGATGACGAAGACAGAAACATCCCAACTCTCTGGGCTGCCGTTTCGAAGCTCGAGCAGAAGTTTGAAGTTAGCTTCGAACTTCTCAATCGCAACCTCTAGCAGGTTATCAACCACATCGGAGCTGCCACCCCTAACCAACGGAGGGACGCTCTGCCACTAACTCGAGAGCGGGAGGTCACGCGAACTCCGACGCCAATGAATAGGGGACCGTGTCTACACCGACGACCCGTGGAGCAGAATGTCTAGCTTGAAGAGCTAGAAGCGGGAGATGTCGTGGCTCCGTCACTACGACCAGCGCCTCCAGATCCGGACTTCGAGGAGGACTTTGATCCGTGGCTCAACCGAGGCACCAGGTATGAACCGCGAAACCCTCATTTTAATGGGAACTGAAACTCAGATTTTAGATTTAAATTGGAGTTACCTAGCTTTGATGGACATCTGGACATTGAGGATTACCTCGACTAGGAGCATAAGGTAGACAATTTCTTCGAGTACATAACTGTACCAGAAGATAAGAAGACTAAGTTTGTGGCGTCCAAGCTAACCAAAGAGGTTGCCGCCTGGTGGATTGCCGTTAGCAATAACAGGGAAAGGGATGGGAGACCACCAGTTCGCTCGTGGGTTCTCATGAAACAACTGATGCGACAACGGTTCTTGCCGGATGACTTTGAGCATACCTTATTTCGGCAGTACCAACGCTGTTCGCAGCAGGGCCGAAGCATCAGAGAATACACCGAAGAGTATTATTGACTGAACGCCCGCAACAATCTCCCAGAGTCAAAGGACCAGCAAATCGCTAGGTATGTCGGAGGGTTGAGGGAGAGCATCTAGGATTAGCTCACGCTGAGGCCTATTTGGAACCTCACTGAAGAAATCACACTGGCCTACAAAGTCGAAGCTCAGCAGTCCCGCAGTGGAAATCGAACTCAACCGTATCGCCGCTCTGGGGAGTACCCGACGGTGCGAGAGGGTACAAACGAACCCTCACAACGTCCTCCAGCGGCACCTCACGGGAAGGTCCCTGTTGAAATCAAAAGGCGCCCGCCTCGCCACAACTCCCTTCAGTCCAATTGGGTACCAACCCCTATGCCTGACCCATAGCAGGGAAGTACTACCATTGTAACAAGCCAGAACATCGATCCAATGAGTGTCCCCTTCACAAACTAATCAACCTCATCAGTAAGTTGGGCGTTGACAACGAAAAAGAGGAAATTGAGGCGATTAAGGAAGGACCCGAAGAGGTAGAGCAAGTATTCAGAGATGAGGGATACCGAATCGCTTGCGTGGTACAGCGGATTTTGCTGTCACCCAGGCAACACAGTGCGAACCAACGCCATTCTATTTTTTAGACTCGGTGCACTGTCAACATGAAAGTGTGTGACTTTATTATTGATAGTGGCAGCAGCGACAACTTCGTTTCAAAGGCTTTAGTCAAAACCCTCAACCTCCCTACCGAGAAACATCCCCAGCCCTACAAGATTGGGTGGATCAAGAAGGGGGTCGAAGCTTCGGTAGACACCATTTGCAAGGTTCCCTTATCCATCGACAGCCATTACCAAGATAATGTCATTTGCGATGTCATTGAGATGGATGCATCACACATCCTCCTTGGCCGACCTTGGGAGTTTGATGTGAACACTAAACACGACGGCATGACAAATTGCTATGAGTTCACTTGGCTTGGCAAGAAGATAGCTCTCATGCCGTTTTCCCCTCACGAGCAAGTCGTTGCCCAAGGTGATTGAAAGGGGCGACTATTCCTTACAACTCTGAAAAAACCATTTGAGCAAGACCTCCGAGCCGTGAAGGTGATCATAGCTCTAGTCTCAAAGGGGACAGAGGCGGCTTTTGATCCCAGATCCCAAGAAGTGCGGGCTTTAATGAAGGAATTCAGTGACCACACCCCAGATGAACTACCAGAGGAGCTACCCCCAATAAGGGAGATCCAGCACTGCATCGATCTCACTCCCGGTGTGAGTTTTCCAAACCTCCCACATTACCGAATGGGGCCCCTCGAGCATGATAACCTACAACGGATGGTAAAAGACCTTTTTCAAAAGTAACTCATCCGACCTAGCCTGATTTCGTGCGCCGTGCCAGCCCTGCTAGTGCCCAAAAAGGATGGCAGTTGGCGGATGTGCGTCGACAGCCGAGCCATAAATAGGAT
>NW_010361652.1:342773-356660 GCF_000414095.1 Morus notabilis
GTTAAATATCAGTTCCCCATTCCATGTCTTGAAGATATGCTTGACAAGCTCGATGGCTCAAAAGTGTTTTCCAAGCTTGACCTCCAGAGCGGCTACCATCAAATTCGAATCTGGCCAGGGGACGAATGGAAGACCGCCTTCAAAACGCGGGAGGGTTTGTATGAGTGGCAACTTATGTCATTCGGCCTCTGTAACGCGTCAAGCACCTTTATACGGCTCATGAATCATGTCCTCAAGCCTTTTATTGGACGGTTTGTGGTCGTTTACTTTGATGACATTCTAATCTACAGTAAAGACCCCACGGAGCACATGATGCAGCTTAGGGAGGTGCTAACGGCCCTGAGGGAACACAAGCTTTTCCTCAATCTTAAGAAGTGTGAGTTCCTTACTGATAAGTTACTTTTCCTGGGATTTGTGCTTAGTGCGCAGGGCATTGAGGCGGATGAGTGCAAGGTGGAAGCAATCCGTAACTGGCCAACCTTCACCATCGTGCATGATGTTCAGAGCTTTCATGGACTGGCCACATTTTATCGATGATTTATTCGGCACTTTAGCACTCTCATAGCGCCTATCATGGATTGCTTGAAACAGGGCCGGTTCACGTGGGGGGCTGAACAAGAACAGAGCTTTACTTTGGTCAAAGAGAAGCTCAGCACAACTCCTGTATTGGCCCTGCCGAACTTTGACAAGGTTTTTGAGGTCGAGACTGACGCTTCCATGGTTGGCATAGGGGCAGTGCTCACTCAAGATGGGAGGCCGATTGAGTTCTTCAGCGAGAAGCTCAGTAAACCCAGACGCCAGTGGAGCACCTATGAGCATGAATTTTTTGCTGTCGTACGGGCCTTGCAGCACTGGGAGCCATACCTCCTCTCCAAAGAATTCATCCTCCACAGCGATCACCAAGCTTTACGATACATCCACTCTCAAAAGGCCACTAACCGGATGCACACTAGATGGGTCCTCTACTTTCAGCGGTTTAACTTTGTGATCCAACATAAGTTCGGGAAATCAAACAAAGTGGCGGACGCCCTCATCCGCAAACCGCATCTGCTCACCACCTTAGCAATGGAGGTAACTAGCCTTGAAAGCTTGCGCGACCAATACGCCGATGATGAAGATTTTGGTGCTCTTTGGGTGCGGTGTTCTGCCGAGGACCGAGTCGCTGACTATCACATCCACCATGGGTACTTGCTGAAGGGTCGCCAGCTTTGCATTCCTCATTCATCCCTCCGAGAACATTTGATTAGGGAGCTACATGCAAGAGGATTAGCAGCCCACCCCGGGCGAGACAGGACCTATGAGCTCCTCGCCGACCGGTTCTTCTGGCCCCATATGCGGAAGGAAATAACTAACTTTGTTCGGCGGTGTGGGATATGCCAACGCGCAAAAGGACATGGCCAAAACACCGGCCTCTATTTGCCCCTCCCAAATCCGAACAACGTTTGGGAGGACTTAAGCATTGACTTTGTCCTCAGCCTACCAAAGACCCATCGCCATTTTGACTCCGTCATGGTGGCCGTGGATCATTTCTCGAAGATGGCTCATTTCGTCGCCTATAAGAAGACCGCGGACGCCAGTAATGTGGCTCAGCTGATCTTTAAAGAGATCATACGCCTCCGTGGAGTCCCAAAAACCATCACTTCTGACCGAGACGTCAAGTTCATCAGCCACTTTTGGAGAGAACTCTGAAAACGATTTAACACCTCTCTTCAGTTTAGTAGCACTGCCCATCCACAGACGGACGGACGGTCAAACCGAGGTGGTGAACCAGACGTTGGGTAGCATGATTCGATGCCTGGCCGCAAATCAACCAAAGCAGTGGGACATGGCCCTTGCTCAGGCTGAATTTGCCTTCAACATTACCGAGAATCGATCCATCAGGTGCAGCCTGTTCGCCGTCGTGTATACGAAGCTGCCAAGCCAGACTGTCGACCAGTTGCGCCTGCCCATTTCCAGAGCAAGACTGCAACGGAGCTTGCTGATCAGGTGGTGCATACACATCAGGAGGTTAAGGCTCGACTGGTTCATTCCAACAGCAAGTATAAAGAGGCTGCTGACAAACATCGAAGAGAGAAGCTATTCTCTGAGGGAGATCTGGTGTTGGTCCACCTGCGCAAGTCGCGGATGCCGATCGGGACATACCACAAGCTACAGTATAAGAAGTTCGGGCTATACAGGGTCCTCAAAAAGATCAATGACAATGCCTACATCATTGACTTGCCGCCAGACTTGCAGGTATCCAGCACCTTCAATGTTGCTGACTTTTTTGACTACCACCCTCCAGACGCTGCGGACACCACCATTCTTGAGAATTCATAGTCAAATTCTTCCGCGGAGGGAAGCAATGATGCAGGGGCTCCTATCGTTGTTTAGTCATTTAGGCACTCTTATTGTCATTTAGTCACTTAAGCTTTCGTTGTTCAGTCACTCTTCCTTTTTCTTGTCGTTGTGCGCCCAGCAAGTCGTTTTCTTATGTTGTAATCCCAGCTATATATAGCTGATTGTCATACTTATTTGAACTTAATGAATTTTATCCTAATTTACTGAGCCAATTGAAGTCTTGCTATTACTTTGTTCTGTAGATAATAGGACTCGGCTTGCACGGCCGACCCATCTGGTATAGCCAGAAAAGACCCAGCTGCCGCCTACATCAAAAAATTAGTTTAAAAGGTATTTTATTTTTTTTAAAATGTTGTGCCACAATTTGATTATTTAGACACCATTTTAGACATTGAAGGTGGACAGGTTATTTGAATCCAAAATTAGAACCTTCATTGACCATGATGAAAAAAAGAAAACTGAAGATGAAAACACAGAAAGCAACGACATAAAAATTGAGCTTCTGATCATACATATTTCTTATGTTTCTTATACTTTCGATTTCGGTGTCGTCGGCTCGGCAATTGCTTAGATACTAGAGAATCCCTTTTATGTAAAACATTGAACATTATTTTTTTTTTTGCTGATTTTTTTTTTTTTTTTGCTGAAAAAATCAGCTTGGAAAACTGGTACTATAGAATACTGTTATTGATGACTGGGTACTTGAAGAACGCTACTACTGCTGTGGATGCCTTGTCAGTTTGGTATAATTTATTTATTTTTTAAATCTCTGATTCTCTTGTTTCTTTTCCCCTTCCTAATCAATTTTAACAGTACTTTTCAGTGTTCCATATTTATATTTAACTTTTTTCCTTTTGTCGCTGCTATTCTTCAGTACGACTATTAAGGATTGGGAGATGATGATTCCTATGGCCTTTTTCGATGGAACTGGGTAATTTTCTTGACACAGTTGTATCTAAAATACTGAGTTTTATATATTCATTGGTAGAAAACGACTAAATTGATAGAAAATGAGCCACGACCAAAAATGTGAAACATTTTTTTTTTTTAAATCATATATAGAAGTGTCCTTCCATATTAGAAGCCCTAAGTAATTGGTAACTGTTTTAATGATCGTGGTATTATGTGATCGTTTGAAATAGAGATATCAAGTAATAATTCCAGCAAATTAATAAATTTAAAAAGCGATGTCGTTTTGAACATAATCATCATTAAAAACCCGTGATTTTTGAGTAGGGTCGGCTCGGCTCGACCGGATTCATCGGATTCGGGGTGATTTCTTACGGCCATACTATGGATTGTAAAGACACCTACATTGTAATTAGTATATTCATCCTAATCTTGCTGCAACCGTTGTCAAACAATTGACAGAGTGAGGGTGGCGATCGAGCTGGGGGCTGGCAATGGTAAGGCCGCGAAGTTTGCGACAAAAGTTTCCGTGGTGCAATCTACCCTAATTGGCCTCCTCTTCTGCGTACTGATCTTAATACTCCATGACAAGTTTGCATACATATTCACGTCAAGTGCTGATGTGCTCCAAGCAGTTGATAAAATGTCTTTCCTCTTGGCCATCGCAATCTTACTCAACAGTGTTCAACCCATTTTATCAGGTTAGTTATATAATAACAAGCTTGTTATAACAATTAATAAAATTAAATTCTTCTTATGCCACGTCATTAAATATTAATATTTTAGTTGTAACAACCAATAAAAATGTAATTATTAAAGACTCGTCAATATATACACATATATAACCCTTTTTTGTTTTTCATGTGACAGGGGTAGCCGTGGGAAGTGGATGGCAGGCATGGGTGGGTTATATAAATCTTGGTTGCTACTACATAATTGGGCTGCCACTAGGGATTCTAATGGGATGGATCTTCAAGTTGGGTGCCATGGTATGTTTTTAATTAGCTTACCTTCTTCCCTTTTTGCCAAACAATTTTACGAGAAACAAGATACTTGAGAAGCCATACAAACTCAGGCTGACTAAAAAAAAAAACACTTCAATTGATGAGGAGTAAAAAAATCATTTAATGGATCTGTTTAGTTCGCTGATTTAAATTTTTAATTTGAGTTGAGATGTGACTTTATGTGAAAATTTTTTACTGTAGCAAAAAAGTTAGATGTGACTGTTTCTGAAAACTTTTTACTGTAATAAAACTCGAATTGATGAAATGAACGGGGTCTTAAGCTGGTAAAAAAAAAAAAAACACAGCTCTAACTATAAAATTTCTCCCGTTATGGGCTGTGTCTAACCATTCAATTTTACTTTATAATTACACGAGGAGTAAAATCAATTGAACTTTCCATGATCTTCATATATATATAAGAGTCCTGTCGCTAGGTAGCTGTTCGGCTGCCAATACCAAAAATAGGCAACGTTAAATTCAATCCAAACTCTAAAACCATACTATCCAATTCTTAATTTTAGTTGCATTTCAGTGAATTTGAATCAAACCCAAATATCGTTATCTCAATTTGCTTCACTAACAAACATTCCTAGTATTAAAAACATTTTTTTGGATCATCACAGGGCTTATGGGGTGGGATGATCTTTGGTGGGACAGCACTTCAAATGGTAATATTGGCGATTATAACAATATTTCTATGCGATTGGGAAAAGGAGGTAAGAAAATTCAACCAACATGTCCATTGGTTTCTTCTTATTCCGCATATAAAATCAGCTTATAAACTTGTTAATCATATTCGTTTTGATGGTATATAATTTTTCAGGCAGAACAAGCCAGAAAACGTATACAGAAGTGGTCAATCCCCAACCCAGATAATCGACTAGAAGACCAGCATTAACCATACAAAAGTTGGATTACATGAGCATAATTTCTCATGTTTCATTATATAAAACTAGCTATTTAATCATTTTTCAGCCAATAAGCGTGTAAAGAAGTGGTCAATCCTTGGACAGAGAATCGGCCATGAATTAGACCGCCATTCACAGAACATATATTTGATTCGAGTATAATTTCATCATAATAATTATTTTGCCTTATTCTATAATTACTGTTGCATGTACTTGAAATTTATCAAATTTATTAGTAAATGTGTTCTTCTTAGCATCTTCAAGAGTATGATTTGGAGTTGTCCAATGACCATGTTAATTCTTCACGACAATTTATAGTTTGCTTTGCTAAAATTACGACGATTACTAGTTTTTTTTTTTTTTTGGATGGAATACGTCGATTACTAGTTGCTTCAAAGGCATGGCATGCATCATAAATATAGTTACAATATGTGTAATATGATGCAACTAAACTAGAGAAAATGAGGAGGAAAAAAATTGGTTGTAAGTTGTAACGGTGAGGATATATTGAAAAAGACAAAAAAAAAAAAAAAAAAAAAAAAAAAATTAAAAAAAAAAAAAAAAAAAAAAAAAAAAAAAGAATAGTTATTGAAAATAACCAACCATTCCCACTTATTTTTCTTTTTTAATTATTTATCTTTTCTATTACTTCCCATTGTTTCATTTAAGACGAAAATTACAAAAATTTCTGTTCAACAATAATTCTTGTTACACTTTATTTTTTAATCTTTAAAAACGTAACTCTCATTCCTCTTAAACAATGATATATTAACAAAAAGAAAAAAGAAAAGCCTTCCATTCAAATTTCTAACGAAAATCACACGTGTCACATAAATAATAGCTTTTATTGATCAATTAGTGCACAATTGCTATGTCACCCACACATTTTTATTCTAATTTTCATGTAATGTAATAAAATATTAAAAAACCCAAAACAAAAGAAAAAGACTGATTGGATTGTCTTCTTCCTGCAGCAACTCATCCAATTGTTTTCTTCACATTTCTTTGTCTTGGTTTACAGAGTTTTTTTTTTTTTTTCAATTAACTTAAGGAAAGTTTTTTGTTTTAAAATGTTATTAGTTTTAATGTGAATGTAATATATGTTCAAAAAATTTATATTAATCCTACGGAAAAACAGAAGCTTCTTACTATTTTAAACTTAAATTCGATTAATATTGAATTTTTCATGATTAAAAAATTTAAATTTAAATTTTAAATCTAAAAATGACCGAAATACCTTTAAATTTTGTACCACAAATAAGATATCTATCAATTTCTCTTAAAAGTCATGACAGAATGTTTTTTTTGTTAACGTTTCCATGTTTGAGGGAACAAATGTTATGTTTTAGGCTATTTTATACGAACGCCTCTTAAAATTTTTGAATTTAGCAATTTAATCTCTAATTTTTCCTAGCAATCAACACCCCAAACTTATAAGTTCTGACCCTTTAAACCCTTGTTGCTCAAATTTATTACAATTTTGACGGTTTTTTGTACCTAACTTACAAATGATAGCCTAATAAGGGCATTGGTGGTCATTTTTGTTTAATTTCAATACAAATACATTTAAAAACTTAAACTTAATTTAATTATAACTTAAACTTTAATCTAAATTTTAACATGAAATTTTATTAATATCAAACAAAAATATCATCAATGTGATTTTTAGGCTGTCACTTGTAAGTTTGACAAAAAAAAAAAAAAAAAAATCACAATTTTAATGAATTTGAGCAACAA
Organism: Morus notabilis; assembly: GCF_000414095.1. Classification (NCBI taxonomy): domain Eukaryota; kingdom Viridiplantae; phylum Streptophyta; class Magnoliopsida; order Rosales; family Moraceae; genus Morus; species Morus notabilis. The sequence goes on from NW_010361652.1 coordinate 349,672, forward strand.
GGACTAAAAGTGCCAATAATTAAAAATTCTAGGGATTGATTGCCAAAAAAAAAAGTTTCAGGAGTAAATTATTAAATTTGAAAAGTTCAAGGAGTGTTCGTATAAAATAGCCTATATTTAAAAATTGAAGAGCAAAGTGTTACAAAAACTACAATTCATGATGAAGTTTTGTGGCTGTTTGGTATAAGGATTCTGAATCCAGAATCATGATTCTGAGTTCAAACCAGTGTTTATTTACAAAAAGTAAAAAGTAGTTCTAATTTAACTTACCAAGATTCAGTATTTAGTTTAAATGATTTTGATTCAATGTTTGAACTTTGATGTGATGTTTTAAACCATGAATCACCTATGATTCTAAAATCACCCACCCCCTTGATTTTGGGTGATTCAAACCCATGATTCTGGTTCTAATTTCAGAACCATAATTTAAACATAAAATCATGAATTATGGTTCTAATTCTAAAATCAAAACTAAAATTATCATGATTTAAACACTCATATCAAACGAACCAAGCATCAATTAATCCTTTATTTATTTATTGGTTCGACAGCCGATATCCGAAGTGTTTGAATGGCATTCCCATCCGCCAGTCAGGAAAGATGGCCTTCTCGTTCCATACATGATACATATGCAGCCAAAATAGAAAACCAGATTACGAAAATCTCTCAAGCAGAAGCGTCAACTTTGCATTTAGCAAAAAAAAAAAAAAAAACAGCGTCAACTTTGCCTTACATTTTTAGAAATTCGACAACTTATTATCAACATCATAATTAGTTTCAACCGCCTATTAATTAATCTGCAAAATACCATTTTTCATTTGTCTTACATGGGTAGATCTAATGTATGGGGCGTAATCTACAAAGTTCCATAAATAAAATGTATTAGCAATATCGTTGGTAAAATTTTAAACCCAATTAACCCCTAATTACTTGCATTTATAACTACATTACTGTCACTTATTATTTTTGTCTAAAATGAATTATGATTTATTGGTTGCATGTAGTCTAATTATTAGTATGATACATAGTTAGCACAAGGATTAATCATGTGTGACTTTCTTGTTGTAATATTTTTTTCCATTATAATGAAAACCCATTTCAAAGTAAATATGGATCTCATATTAAAAATAAAGGATAAAAACATTTTGATACATTGTGTTATAGCGAAATATGCTATTGATATATTGTGTTTCTCATAATATTAAAACGGTACCTCAAATGTTTTTAAAAACATCTTTTTAATACTCTGAAGTTGAATTTTTAAAGTTTTAAATGACCTTAGTATATTTCTATTAATTAACCAAAAACTAATAAATATATAAAAAAAATGATGAACTTTTTTATTTTGTTATTTTTTTTTAAATATTTTAATGTTTAAAACTATTTTTAGATTTTTTTAGAAAATATCGATTTCTATTTAATTAATAAGAACATTAGTTTAGACGTTATGTGTCCCAAACATCAATTTTAGGATATCAAGAAGATATTTTTAAAAACACCGAGATGGCATTTTAATATTATAAATATATAAAATACTAAGAGTATGTTTTACTATAACACATAATATCAAAATGATTTTACTCTAAAAAAAATCCTCTATAAAGTTTGTGTGTGTATGTGTGTGTGTGTGTGTTTTTTTTTTTTTTTGGTGATAAAGTATTCCTCTTATTAGTAAAGATATAGAAAAAAGGGGTTTAATTTGTAATATAATTATTAATTGAACAAAGTTATAGGACATTATAGGTGCTCGACACCATCCAATTAATAAAAAGTGAATCTCCTAGGGACTCATAAAATAAGATTCACGATGCTTAACATCAGTATTTTTCAAACATTTTTCTTATCAATTGACGGATGTAAAATAACTTTTTAGAGATGCAGCAAAAAAAGAATAATAATAATAATAAAACTTTTTAGACTTCCCCGACGGTTGGCATGTGGAGGTTCAATGAGAAGAAACTACCAACTCAAGAACAATCCACCTAATTTTCAAACATGCACAAACGGACCGTCACTTTTTGGCCACTTTATAATACTGTTCACTCACAAGCGCGTACAATGTTAAATTTTAATAATATAAGGTGAGTGAGCATCATCTTTATAAAAATTAAGTGTAAATTATTATTAAATATCATGTTTATTGTATTTTATTTAGGCAACCGAACTCAATAAAATAAAAATAAAATTAGAACAAATATAAATATAAAAATAAAATAAAATATGGAAACTTCTATACACAAATGTACTAGGAATTGGACTTCATCTTATCATTTCTATGTTCATCCTATCAAACCATTGCTAGTCAATTCCATTTAATTTATTAATCAAGAATTCTAATTTAACCTCACAATCTCTTCCGAGTGTCAAACGAAGTCATATACATGAATACACGAATCAATATTCATATCTAACCCGTTTACTCATACACTCATTAAGTTTAGCCCGTAAATTAGAACTCAAATTTCGATCACCTCTCGACCTCACAACAAACAAAATCTTAGGAGTAGGTTTTGGCTTGCCCCTTTCTTATTATTAGTAAGATAGGTTTGGAACCCTATACAAGGGGCTGCTTGCTGCTCGCCCCTATCTCTAAAGGGGCTTATGCACTCCACTCATTACCACTAAACGACGAAGCCAGGAGCGGAAGGAGGTTCCCTTACCGAAACTTTCATTATTGGGTTAGCCATACACTTCACAATCACCTGCCGGTCTCATCATATTATAGACTCTCAACGAGATTATTTAAGTGTTGATCTCCTTTCAGACTCACAATAATCTAGATTATATTTCTCAATTTCAAACTATAAAATTAATCTCTTCCAAGTATTAAAATCACAATTTAAAATTATCTAACGCATTAACCACATAAATTAAAAACATCAGACATAAACGTAGATAAATATAAATAAATTAAAATAGAATTTAAACTAGGATGACTAAAAGAACACAACTCATAAGAAGAAAAATGATGATAGCTAACACATAAGCAAAGTGAAAACCCAACAAAAATCAACCAACAAACACAATAAATAGATTCTCCATCGTTGCATTTATAGTGAACATATGTCCCCGACGAAGTAACGAAATTGACCTAACTAAACCAACCTAGTCTCTCGGGAACTCGCTTCCATTTCCATTGCCAACACCGTCCTCGTCGGCTTCTGATATGGCCTCCTGGTAATAACAACTGATTACCAACACTCTGTTTTCCATAATTAATGCGTAGACAAAATTCCAAAGTGTGTACGTTATGTTAGTTAACTCTTTCTCCCGAAAGTACTGCTAACTCTGGGTAGCGTAATTATAAAAGTTTAAACTCAGAATCTATTGTTCCAAATACCATATATCAATTTACCATTTCTCCAAAAACTCAAGCTGCTAGTGTTTCTCCTGTTCTCATTACCAACACTCTGTTTTGCATAAAAACTTGGACAAAATACCAAGTGGGTATATTGTGTTAGTTCACCATTCCTTCTGAAACTGACAACTTTAGATAGTGTAATTGTAGAGTTTGATTTCAGAACCTCCTGTTCCAATATCATTTCAGTATAGCATTTCTCCAATAACTTCTGGGAGCAGGTAGACTAATAGTAGTTTAATATTCTAAACATATTAAGTTAAAAATAAATTGATGATACTGATAAATATTATGCTATGTGTGTGTGTGTGTGTGTGTGTGTGTGTGTGTGTGTGTGTGTGTGTGTGAATTTATTGGTTTTAAAATTTCTAAAACAAACAGTTAGGAATGGCAAGCGCACTAGAGACACTATGTGGGCAGGCTTTTGGTGCAAAGAGGTACCACATGCTGGGAATATACATGCAGAGATCATGGATCATTCTGTTACTCTGTTGCTTGCTTTTGCTGCCCATCTATATCTTCACGGCTCCAATTATGAAACTGGCCGGACAGTCAGATGCTGTGGCGGAGTAGACGGGGGTAGTGATGCTGTGGCTTCTTCCCCAGCACTTCTGCTTCGCATTCCAGTTTCCGCTGCAGAGGTTCCTGCAGTGTCAGCTCAAGAACCAGATCATCGCCTGGGTCACCGTAGGTGGTCTGGTGGTTAACACCTTGGCGAGTTGGCTTTTGGTCTATGTCTTCGACTTCGGTGTTGTCGGAGCCGCCATTGCTTTGGATATATCTTGGTGGTTTCTGGTTTTGGGATTGTTTGTTTACACTGCTTGTGGTTGGCGTCCCCTCATTTGGACTGGCTTCTCTGTTCAAGCCTTTTCCGGGCTTTGGGAGTTTGTCAAGCTCTCTGTTGCTTCTGGAGTCATGCTATGGTGTGTTCCAAAACTCTGTTTTTTTAGGCTTTATTGACAATAAGAAGTGGTATTTGGTTTCTTCCAATATGACATGATTATTCAAACAATTGGCTACTCAAAAATAGTGGATGTCTCACTTTACTCCCTACAACTCGAAAGGACATAAAATTCGCCTGAAGCTTATTATACACGAGAACTTTGGTATCAAGTATCAAATATTTTCTTCCTCTTTTTTTATTTTTTTTATTACATAACCTTGTGTTTGGGAGCTTAAATGGAATATTTATCTTGTGTAGCTTGGAGAACTGGTACTATAGAATACTGATGCTTATGACTGGATACTTAAAGGATGCTACTCTTGCCGTAGATGCCTTGTCCGTTTGGTACAAATCTCTCTTTCATTTCTTTTACCGTAAAACTTATTTTGGTTTTATTTAGAATCAATTTAAATAACAGTATCACACAATTTTCCGTGATTAATTTAATTTCTTGTCCTCTCTGTTTGGATTGGATTCCGTTCCACAGCATGACTATTAATGGATGGGAGTTCATGATTCCACTGGCTTTTTTTGCCGGAACCCGGTACTTTTCTTTCTTAACACATTTTCCCTTTCTAATTAATTTCTGAACTGATCAAACAATCATGAACAACTCGTTACTCTAACAAAAATACATTTTTTTTTTTGTGTGAAATTTCCTCTCCAAACACCAAGTTTACATTCACTTCTTTCGAAAGCACACATATTATAGTCTTGCTACATTTTACGTTAAAACATTGTGTATGACACTGTCAAGATAAATTTTGGGTAATTTTTCTAAAATTTTGAACTGCCAAGTTATTTTCTTATCTGTCTTTTCATACTTATTTTAATAAGAAGATGTGACATAAATACACATATTTCACACATAATAAGTGTTAGGTCTGTTTTTTTCGCTGGTGTCACAGAGAGTGTTATAACACTTTACTGTAACACTGTTTTAACAGAAAATCTGAAATTAAACCAGCAAAACAGCAATGCAGGAAAGTAATGCAGAAATGTAAAGGACACCAGAAAATAGTATCGCAGTTCGGTGCGCATACTCTACGGTGCCACGCCCAAACAATGATCAATCCACTAAGTTCAAAAGATTACAAAGGACCGAACGGTCTTACACACTCAACGACTTCCTCCTTGACGATGTCACCATTGCCTAGAATCTTCTTAGAAAGCTTGATCAGCGAGCACCACTCGACTTGACGGTTTCCTCCCGAAACTAAAGAAATCTTCTCCTAAAGAACCAATTCAAAAGTGTTCTCACAATCCGTCGCAACACACCAAGCGACTCTTAACATTACAATCTCATACTCACATGAACACACACAGCCTTTTCATTTTCAACACTCTTTATTACACAGAATACATTCAGCCCAATACAATCAAAACTCACACCATTGTTGCCGTTCCATTAGCACCACAAATCAGGTCACCAGCCCCAATGACAGTAAGAAGACAATCATTCCCAATATTTCCCACGATTTTTTCCTTAGAAGAACCAGCCATAATGCTCCAGAAAGTCCACTCTTGATTTTCAGCAATCAAGATCTTTGATTTGCAGCCAATAAACATGACAACCAAACTTTTCTTAAGAGGACTACCAATTTACAATGCCAACCAATCTTACAACCAATTTTCCAAAAATAAGTCAACACAAAAAATGCACTAACAATCTCCCTCTTTGGCTATTTTTGGCAAAACTAACATTACTAACAAAAATAACCTATTACAAGATAAAAGATAAAATTCAACTAACATTACTAAGAGTTCTCCCCCTTTTTGACAAAATACAGCCAAAGTTAAAAATAATACTAATAGAAAAACCTTTTAGAAACTATTGTCGCAGAAAGTGTTGCAACACCTAATATAACATTTTTCTACAGATCATCTTTTAGGGTCATTGATCTCTGCAAAACGCTCCCCTTGAGTCCTCTACGAGTCTTACTCCCCTTGAATATAATATTTTTCCATGCATATTGCTTTTATCATCTATCAAAAGCTTGGAGTGACCATTACCACAATACTCAGAGTTAGTAGTACATGCTTTAAAAGAATTATAAGCCTCATGACACCTTAAATAAGATTTCCTTACCCACACACATCTAAGGAAATTTATTTTGCACATCAACCTTCATTTTAGGTGTCCTTCTTGCGAAATTTGGTGGATTAGGAAGCATACCTCTCATCAAAGCATTCAAATACTTGTAGCACATTGGTCTTATATGGCCAGCTAAACCGCAATAATGACATATGGGGACAAATATTTTACATCGAGGGGGTGAGATAATAACCTTCTTACTGAGGGTAGTATGAGGTTCAGGAGTGGGTGTCTCCTTCACAAATACTCTATTGGATGTTGAACATTCACCATCGTAGCCAAGTCCATGACGATCACAACTAGCTTTTCCCATAGAGAGAATATGATCAAGTTTGGTGGTGCCAGAATTCATCATCTTCAAATTTTTTTGAGTGCTCTCTGTTGGTCACCGAATCGAATTCGGATGCGGAAGCGTGGGGGGAGGCGGATTGTGTATAACAAAAATTTTCATAAAACCTTTGAGATACTCTATAGATTATATTAATTTATGCACGAATAAATTAATCTCATTAATTCATTTATTAAGAACTCAATCAGGAAAAATACCTGGAAGCCGACTCGGATGATAACTTGAGTTCTTTGACCACGAACAG
>NW_010361652.1:356768-363715 GCF_000414095.1 Morus notabilis
TAAACACTCGAATTTTCACAAACACCAACGCATGCACGATGTGGAATTTTTGGAGAAAAGTTTTTTCCTTCCCTTGCTCTAAGAGAATTTCGACCACGCTATTCAAATTAGGGCAAAAATTGTTTCAAAAATTGTGTCCACAATTTTCTACTATTCTCTTATTTATAGAGTAGAAGTCAAACTTCAAGAAGGAATCTAATATCTATCTCCAAGATAAAACTTGTTAATTATCTCCTATTTGAATTTGAAACAAAATCTCCCATTCCCTTATCCTTAAGTGTGGCCGGCCAAGATAGGGGGTTCTCATCCATGTGTGGCGCCAATTTCATATAGGAAAGGAAGAGAAAAGTATCCTTTATCCTGTAGTCCAATTTTGACTCAAATTCAAATTTCAATTTAAGTCAAACTTAAATTAATTTGAATTCTAAATTGAACAACTTATCAAATAAGTTTAAATGGATAAATCTCGATGTGTTCAAATTATTATTTAAATAATCACATTATTTAAATAATAATTAATTCTCAATTAATTATTTTTGAGTGTTTAATTTTAGAATTCTGTAATTCTAAAATTCCCATTTTACCCTTTGTGTCTGGTAGAATTACTAGAACGACGCGGGGACTAATGGACCTATAATCCCGAGCTCTAATAAAATTAATAATCAATTAAACACTTTAATTAATTAATTAATTCTATTAATTCCAATAGTTACTCCACTATAAACTTGGAATTGCACTCTCGAAATTATAGACATAAATTACTTCTAAACTGTGAAGTGTCCATTTGATATAGTCATTGCATATAGATCGATCATCCATAAATAATTCATAATTATAGCAAAGTAAAATCCGTTAACCTCTCTAATTACTTCTTTATCTTTGAGTATCATTGATTCTCTAATGGACAGTGATTCATAAAACGCATTCATGAATCGGAGCTCCTACTGGTCCAAGTACTGAATGAACCCTCAAGAGAATTATTTATCTACTTTTTTCTTAAGAATGAATGGATTCCATCTCGTGCAATAACATTCCCGGCTACCTACTTCATCATATCTCCAAAATACAAGGAATAGGATTCATGATCTCAGAATCCGTAATCAAAAGACACAAATCCATAAATAGGAGTCTGTTAAGAACTCAGGATTAAGACCATTCTATATATGACTATCGGTAGACTCAATTAGAATATCTATACTTAACGGAAATTATTAGAAATTCATATTGTGTCTGTGTCCTTGTTCCACATAATCTCATTATGCAAAATACACTCATTCAATATCTCACTATATTAACAGTACAGATAACACCGTTCCATTCTAATAGGAATGACATGTATTAATAATGTTTTAATTAAAGATTCTGAACTTTAATTAAATTCATTATGAACATTGCTTTTTGATTATTATCCTTAAACATTATCCTCTTGTATATAACACTTATATACAATGTTTAAGGTTACATAAATAATCACGGAATTTTCATTGATATTCATAAAATATTCACAAATATATACACATAAAATGATGAATAAACTCTTTTATTAAATAAATAATAAATAACCTATTACATCTTATGCTTCTAGGACACCATTCCCAACACTCTCTAGTTCAGCCCTTGTTTCCTTCAACTTCTTTTCTCTCTCTACAATAAGCAATTCATAATTATTAGCAGCTCTCTTCATCACATCATTCTCTTTGACAAGATCATCGACGCGCTCCCGTAGAGACTTACTTATTTCACACACTTTAACCCATTTGCTGAACATGGTCTTATAGGATTCTTGTATGGCATCAATAGTCAACTCCTCACCATCACTGTTACTCTCAAAATCTGAAAAGGTCTCCTTCATTTTCACTGTTCACGGAATCTGTTACAGGCAGTGTTGCAACACTGTCTATGACGCCTTTTGTAACACTGTCTGCAGAAACACTTTGATAAGTTTAAACATTGAAAGCAACATAGTTACTCACATGGTCTTCATCCTCCTGACTGCCTTCAGAGTCTTCATCACTCCATGTTGCATTAAACGACTTCTTCTTCTTCTTGAGGGTATTGGCGCATTCGGATTGAATATGTCCATATCCGTCGCACTCTCGGCATTGAATACTTCTGTTCTTTGTCTTCAATTCCGTGCTATTTGCTGCAGATTTACTCTTTTGAAAATTGATGGAGTTGCCATTTCTTGAATTCTCATTCTTCCTATTGACCTTCTTCATCACCTTATTGAATTTCTTTGACAACCTTGTTATGGACTGGGCCAAATCTTCTTCATCATCAGAATCAACTTCGGCTTGAAAGGCAATGCTTTTCCCCTTCTTTCCTTCCCTGTTTTCATCCAGATTCACATTCTTGGCTTCCTCAATAGCTGTCACTTTGTAAGCAAACCTTTGAGGGAGTGATCTCAATGCCTTCCTCGCCAGTTTCTCCTCAGAAATTTTCTCACCAAGTGCAAAAGCCTCATTAGCAATATCACATAACTTTGAATTGAAATCAGAAATTGTGTCATCTTCAAGCATGCATAAGTTTTCAAACCTAGTAGTGAGAATTTGAAGCTTTGATAGTCTCACGGCAGTCGTGCCCTCATGCGCTGTCTGTAGAATTTCCCAAGCCTTCTTGGCCGACTCACATGTAGAAATGAGTTTGAATTGATTGGCATCCACCCTGTTGAAGATGGCATTAAGTGCTCTTGAATTGCTATTCGCTAATCGATCTTCTTCAGTCGACCATTTCTCTTCGGGTTTCATAACTTCTTCTCCAGCCTCATTTTTGGTAACAGGGTACGTCCAACCAATCAACACAGCATGCCACGCTTTCTCATCAAGTGCTTTGATGAACGCCTTCATACGAGCTTTCTAATAAGAATAATTGCAACCATCGAGGAGAGGAGGATGTGAAATCGAACCACCTTCTTTCAAAAAATCTATCCCTGTTACAACAGACCAACTCCCAAAATCTCACCAAGCAAACAGTTAGTGAACCGCTATGATACCAATGGTTAGGTCCTTTTTGTCGCTGGTGTCACATAGAGTGTTATAACACTTTACTGTAACACTGTTTTAACAAAAAATCTGAAATTAAACCAGCAAAACAGCAATGCATGAAAGTAATGCAGAAACGTAAAGGACACCAGAAAATGGTATCGTAGTTCGGTGCGCACACCTACTCTGTGAAGCCACGCCCAGACAATGATCAATCCACTAAGTTCAAAAGATTACAAAGGACCGAACGGTCTTACACACTCAGCGACTCCCTCCTTGACGATGTCGCCATTGCCTAGAATCTCCTTAGAAAGCTTGATCAGTGAGCATCACTCGACTTGACGGTTTCCTCCCGAAACAAAAGAAATCTACTCCCGAAGAACCAACTCGAAAGTGTTCTAACAATTCGTCGCAACATATCAAGCGACACTTAACATTACAATCTCATTTTCACATGAACAATCGCCAGTTTTCTGTATTCAGCACATATTCTTCATCTCACGTTCTTCACCGCATCAAAACCCTCATGTCACTGTATATACCATCACATAATCACACCCCTCAATCATCCACGATAAGCACATCTAATCATGGTAATATCTCATCCATTAACACCACAAATCAGGTCACCAGCCCCAATGACAGTAAGAAGACAATCATTCCCAATATTTCTCACGATTCTTTCCTTAGAAGAACCAGCCATAATGCTCCAGAAAGTCCACTCTTGATTTTCAGCAGTCAAGATCTTTGATTTGCAGCCAATAAACATGACAACCAAACTTTTCTTAAGAGGACTATCAATTTACAATGCTAACCAATCTTACAACCAATTTGTCAAAAATAAGCCAAAGAGATTTCGACTCTATTATAAACAAAAGAAGCTTTGCGCTGAAACTTTTGTCTTTGATTTCAAAGAGTGAGGGTGGCGAACGAGCTCGGTGCTGGCAATGGCAACGCGGTGACATTTGCAACGAAGGTTAATTTCGGTGGCGCAATCCACAGTTATCGGTCTCTTCTTCTGCATACTTATCTTAATACTTCACAAGTTTGCATACATATTCACGTCGAGCACTGATGTTATCCGCGTAGTTGGCAAGATGTCTTACCTCTTGGCCATCACAGTTTTACTCAACAGTTTTCAGCCATTTTATCAGGTTAGTCTAGACCTTTCATCAATTGCCACCCAAAAAAAAAAAAAAATTTGAAAACAATTTTTGATGCTCAACCTCTTTCATCTATTTATTTATTTATTTTTGGTTCTGTTGTACAGGAGTGGCTGTGGGCAGCGGATGGCAGGCATGGGTGGCCTATATAAATCTAGGTTGCTACTACATAATTGGGCTGCCACTAGAGATTCTAATGGGATGGATATTCAAATTGGGTGTTATGGTGCGTTTTAGCTTTCTACATTCCCTTTTATCTAACAAACTGAACAAAATCCAATTGTGGGTACTTACGAAAACTACAAAGTTTAGTTCTGAACAGAAACCGTGTTCTTCAAAGTTTCTTGCGCTGTCGAGCTTCTCATGCCATTTTTTTAGTATATTTAAATTTTTACCATGTTCTTAGGGCACAAACGTATCGAATTTAATTCCAAACCAATAGATATAACCCCTCTAAATCTCTCTTTTTTTTTTGTCCTTTTGATGAGAATCTTTTAGCTGCCTCCGAGCAATGCCCAAAGCAGATCAATGTTGAACCCGGTCCGAGTTCCAAAACATATTATCCGAGTGTCATCGTATTACAAGGCTCTAATAATATATATATATATATATATATATTTAATCATTCCTATCATTTTAGCTTTCACTGAGCTTAATTAGGTGATTTTGAATCAAGCCCAAGAATTATAATTCTAGCTTCTCTAGCAAAACATTATCGGTAGTACTAATTATTACATGTCTTTTTGAGTGGTTGGATTTTATGCATATTTGATGCCTTGTGACAGGGTATATGGGGTGGGATGATCCTTGGTGGGACTGCCGCACAAACGGTGATATTGGCCATCACAACAATTCGATGTGACTGGGAAAAAGAGGTGCCCAATAATTTCCCTTAATTAGTTGATCAGTGAAAAAGCAGTCAATTATAGAACCTTTTTACTATATACTTTGTACCCATTTTGTGACAATCAAATCAAATTTTGTAGGCAGAGAAAGCCAGCAAGCGTGTACAGGTGTGGTCAGTCCCTAATCCAGAGAATCACCCAGAGGACCGACATTAGCTGAGTTGGATGGATTTCAGTATATATAGTTTTGTTGCATAAATATTTTTCTATCCATTTTGATATTATAATTTGATTTTATTTGACTCTATACATAATTACAACATACTCATACGAACTACACACAGAATAATCTAGACAACTCAACAATGGCAAATTGACAATTACCATAGCAGACAACAACGAAATGAGAAACAATAATAAAGTATGAAAGTGCAAAAATAAATAAGCAACATCTGAGTGGAAAGCTTTAAGAATTAGACATCGAAATTCTTACCATGGGAAGCAATAAAATCGAAGAAAAACTATCAAACAATCACACACGATTTATGCAGGTTTACTTTTGACGTGAGTGTTGCATCAATTTTTAATAGTTGCAGCATTTCTTTATGATAAAGAAAAATATTATAAAAGAAAAATCAAACACCTCAGATCCCGTCTTTTTCTTCCCTCGAACCTCTCTTTACTACTCTAGCAAAATCATTCATAATCATTCGTCATTTTGCAAGTAAACTTTTAGAAAGTTTATTCAACTTTCTTAGAGTCATTTTTGTAAAGGGCTGCAAATATCTTCTAGTGTTCCCAGCATGTTTTCAACGATTTCGTTCCTTGTGTGGTTGAGAATTCGCCAATTGCTTCAATGTGGAAAACAAAAGGTTACGGATTTACCACGATCTTAATAATCACAATACATTTGATGATCATCTCAAAAACGATAATGACGATTCGCTAAAAAAATGAACAAGGATCATAATTTAATAAGGATGAAAAGACAATGTTGCTTTTATTATAAATCTTAGACTTTGATTTGTTCTTTTTGCAATCATTGCTATAATTTTAGCTTTCATTGAGCTTAATTAGGTTATTTTGAATCAAGCCCAAGAATTATAATTCTAGTTCTCTAGTAAAACATTATCGGTAGTACTAATTATTACATGTCTTTTTGAGTGGTTGGATTTTATGCATATTTGATGCCTTGTGACAGGGTATATGGGGTGGGATAATCCTTGGTGGGACTGCCGTACAAACGGTGATAATAACAATTCGATGTGACTGGGAAAAAGAGGTGCCCAATAATTTCCCTTAATTAGTTGATCAGTGAAAAAGCAGTCAATTATTGAACCTTTTTACTATATACTTTGTACCCATTTTGTGATAATCAAATCAACTTTTGTTGGCAGAGAAAGCCAGCACGCGGGTACAGAAGTGGTCAGTCCCTAATCCAGAGAATCACCCAGAGGACCGACATTAGCTGAGTTGGATGGATTTCAGTATATATAGTTTTGTTGCATAAATATTTTTCTATCCATTTTGATATTATAATATAATTTTAGTTGACTCTATACATAATTAATTACAACATACTCATACGACCTACACACAGAATAATCTAGACAACTCAACATTGGCAAATTGACAATTACCATAGCAGACAACAACGAAATGAGAAACAATAATAAAGTATGAAAGTGCAAAAATAAATAAGCAACATCTGAGTGGAAAGCTTTAAGAATTACACATCGAAATTCTTACCATGGGAAGCAATAAAATCGAAGAAAAACTATCAAACAATCACACACGATTTATGCAGGTTTACTTTTGACGTGAGTGTTGCATCAATTTTTAATAGTTGCAGCATTTCTTTATGATAAAGAAAAATATTATAAAAGAAAAATCAAACACCTCAGATCCCGTCTTTTTCTTCCCTCGAACCTCTCTTTACTACTCTAGCAAAATCATTC